>NW_022476511.1:0-26194 GCF_009829145.1 Chiroxiphia lanceolata
CATACCCCCGTGTTCTCAAGATTTTTAAGGTCTGAATGTTTCCAAATCCCCCCGTTCCCAGGATTTTCAGAGCCCCTCCCACTTCTCCCCAAGCACCAGGACTGCAGAGCACTGAGAAGCTTTACTGGGAACACTGGGAACAGCTGGTTAGTGTGGGAAGAAATGCAGGGAAGGGGGGGACATGCGACCCCCCCCAAATGAGCGCAGGGTTTGAGGGATCCAGGGTGGTCCCGAGGCCACGGGGAGGGGCTGCGGCCGCCGGCGGCTCAGGAGCTCTGTGGGGAGAGAAAAGGGGGGGAGAGCAAAGGGGCTGGGGGGGCAGGGGGGGCCCAGAGGCCGTGGGAGAGCACGGGGGGGCCACGCCCCCCCTTTGGGGACCCCCCTTTACCTTCTCCCGCAGGTAGAAGCCGAGCCCCAGCGCCAGGAAGACCGAGCCCAAGACGAAGCCCCCGACCCCCACCAGGATCTTGCTGCGGACGGTGTCCGGTGGCATCTCTGGGGGGAGCCGGGGGGGTCAGCACCCCCAAAACCTCCTCCCACGCCCCCCCCGGCACCCCCCAGAGCCCGGCCCGCTCTCCCCCAGCCCACCCGGGGGTCCCTCCCACCTCCTGCCAGTCCCTTCCCAGCCCCTTTGGGGATCCCCCCCGGCCCCTCCCGGCCCCTCCAGGACCCTCCCGCCCCCCTGCCATCCCCCCCAGCACCCCCCAAACTCCCTCCCGGTCGCCCCCGGTCGCCCCCCCGGGGCTGGGGGGGCCGGGCCGTACCCCAGTGCCGGCTGAGGGGGTGCTCCAGGCTGACGTGCTCCACCTGGCAGCTGTAGGTGACCCCGCGCCGGGGGGGGATTTCCAGCAGCACCAGCACCTGGTAGCTCCAGTCCCCGTTGGGGACCACGTCGGTGGCCACCACGTGCTCCGGCAGCTCCTGCCCATCCTGCAACCACCTCACCTGCACCGGCGCAGGGTAGAAATCCATCACGGAGCAGAGCAGGCGGCCGGGGCCGGGCTGGGAGCTCGACGGCACCAGCGAGATGGACACGCTGGGGGGCACTGGCAGGGACGGGGGAGACACTGGGATGTGATGGGGGGCACTGGGAGGGACGGGGAGAGGGCTTGGAGGGCACTGGGAGGGACTGGGATGGCGGTGGGAGGGACTGGGATGGCACTGGGAGGGAGTGGGATGGCAGTGGGAGGGAGTGGGAATCGAGTGGGGGAGAAGGGTCTGGGCTGGGGGGGCACTGGGGAGAGAGTTGGGAGATGTGGGAGGGAAGTGAGAACGACTGGGAATGGAGTGAGAGGGACTGGGAGTGGAGTGAGAGGGACTGGGAGTGGAGTGAGAGGGACTGGGAGTGACTGGTGTGGACTGGGAGTGACTGGTGTGGACTGGGAGTGACTGGTGTGGACTGGGAAGGAAGCGCTCGGGCCTGGGAGGCTGAGTGGTGGTGAGGGAAGTCTTTGTTTTGGGTCTGCCTGGCAACTGGAGCGTCATCAGAGAGACGCGCTGGGATTGGCTGAGGGGAGGGAGCTCGGTGGCATCAACGCGTGGTACGCGGGGGGGGCACTGGGAGAGACTGGGATGGACTGGGAAAAACTGGAATGGACTAAGAGAGATTAGGGAGCATTTGGAAGGACTGGGATGGATTGGGAGGAGCTGGGAGGGGCCAAAGGGCACGGAGATGGGCACAGGGTGGGGTGAGAGGTCTGGGGTGATTCCCAGGGAGGGTTTGAGGGGCTCCAGGGTCATTCCTGGGGCAGGGGCCGAGGAGACCCGCTCTGCCCCACGCTCACCTCTGCGGTTCACAATGAACGGGGTGGACACCTCGTAGTTGTGCCGGCAGTACGTGTCCACTGCTGCCCGATAGTCCTCCAGCAATTCCGGGTTGCTGTTCCAGTACCTGGCCTGGATCTCCCCATACGGGGTGTCCCCCACAAACACCCCCACATCACTGTCGAAGTGGGCGAACTGCTCCCGGTTGTAGATGTACCTCTCCACGTACCTCACCCGCTCGGTGCCGTTGATGAAGTAACACTCGGACTTTCCCATAAACTGGAACACCCCTGTGTGTGCAGGACACGGGTCAGGGGGTGCCCCGTCCCCCTCCATCATCCCCCAGCCCCCCACAGCAGGCTGGCAGCTCAGGGGGCCACCCCGGACCCCCCTTTCCCACCCCCCTCTGCCCCACGGACGCCCCAGCACCGGCTCTTGGCTGGGGGGGAACCCCCCCATCAGCCCCCCGGGGATGGACAGGGGGGTTGGGGACCCCCCCAATGCCCATCCCACCCCCCCAGAGCCCCAGGGAACCGCTGCAGGGCTCGAGGGACACCCAGGGACCCCCAGGGCACCCCTCTGCCTGCTCTCCCACACCCCCTTGCCCCCCTCTCCCACCCCTTTCCCCCCACCCCGGAGACTCTCCCCCGAGACTTTGGGGCTCCCACCCCCCGACCACTCATTCTGCCCCTTCCCACCCCCCTCGCACTCCCTTTTTCGGGGCTCCCACCCCCTCTTTTCTCCCCTCTTGCCCCCCCTTTCCCACCCCCCGCTCACCCGACAGCTCCTCGCCCGCAGCCGGGGGGGCTCCCAGCAGCACCAGCACCGCCAGCACGGCCCCAGCTCCCCGCACACGCTCCATGCCCAGCGCCGGACAGCTGCTGACACCCCAAAACCAGCCGGGCGACGCCTTTTTGGGGGTTTTTGGACGCGCTCGGATTGGCTGAGGGCGCAAAGTCCGGGTACGGTTTCGAGCCCTGTTGGAGCGTGTTCTTCCCGGCGACTGATGAGTCATCATCGCGGCGCGCTGGGATTGGTTGCGGGCGGCGTGGGCCCTTTGCGATTGGCTGAGGGCCGTTGGGGGCCCCCGCGGCAGCCCCGGGGCTGGGGGGGGTTCGGGGGGTCCGTGGGCTGCGGGGGAGGGGGGAGCTCAGGGTCCACGAAAAATGCCCATCCAGGGCTCCCAAAGCTCAGGGTAACCCAAAAATGCCCATCCGGGGCTCCTGCAGCTCCCACGGGCCCCCAGAATCCCGGAGGGCGGTCTCTGATTGGCTGAGCTCGGGGAGGGCTCTGTTCGGGACGGGGCTGGCAGTGCCCAAACCCCCCCGATCCCACAGTTTTTGGGGTCTGGGAGTACCTAAACCTCTCTTTCCAGGATTTCTTGGGGCTGGGAGACTGCAGCCCCCCCTGTTCCTGGGTTACTGGAAGGATGACATTGCCCAAACCCCCCTGTTCTAAGAAGTTTTAGGGTGTCAGTGTTCCCAACCCCCCTATTCTGGTGTTTTTGCTGACCCTGCCCGGGCCTTGGGGGATCCGAGGTGGGGTTTGGGGGTCCCGTATTCCTGGGGATGGGTTTTGGGGTGTCCTGGGTACATTGGAATGAGGTTCTGGGTGTCTGCAGGTTTCAAATAACCCTCTGTTCCTGGGATTTTGTGATTCTGAGAGTGCCCAACCCCCCCCGTTCTTACAATTTTGGGGACCTGGGAATGCCCAAACCCCCCTGTTCTCACAGTGTTGGGGTTCTGGGAGTACCTAACCTTCTCTTTTCCAGGGGTTTTTGGGCCTGGGACAGGTCAAACCCCCCTGTTCCTGGGTTACTGGGAGGCTGCCATTGCCCAAAGCCACCTATTCTCAGGATTGTAGAGCTCTGAATGTGCCAAAACCACCTTTGTCCAGGATTTTGGGGGACTCAGAATGCCCAAACCCCCCTGTTCCTTGGAGTTTTAAGATCTGGAAGTGTCCTAAGACCTCTATTCCAATATTTTGAGGTCTAGAAATGCCCCAAGAACTTTATTCCTGTGACTTTTCAGTTCTAGGAGAGCCTATACCCCTGTGTTCCCAAGATTTTTGTAGTCTCAGTGTTCCTGACCCCCCTGTTCCCATAATTTTGGGGGCCTGGGAGTGCCCAACCCACCTGTTCTGACAATTTTAGGGATCTAGGAGTAAATAACACCCTCTTTTCTTACACTGTGTAGTCCTGGGACAGCCCAATCCCTCCTGTTCCTGGATTACTGGGAGGCTGACAGTGCCCAAACCTCCCTGTTCCCAGGATTTCTGGAGTCTAGGAGTGTCCACATCCCTCTTTTGTGATATTTCAGGGTCAGGGAGTGCCCAAACCCTCCAGTTCCCAGGATTTTCAGGGTCTGGGAATACGAAACCCCCCCGTTCCCAGGATTTTCAGAGCCCCCCCCACATCTCCCAACAACCAGGACTGCAGAGCACTGAGAAGCTTTACTGGGAACACTGGGAACAGCTGGTTAGTGTGGGAAGAAATGCAGGGAAGGGGGGGACATGCGACCCCCCCAAATGAGCGCAGGGTTTGGGGGATCCAGGGTGGTCCCGAGGCCACGGGGAGGGGCTGCGGCCGCCGGCGGCTCAGGAGCTCTGTGGGGAGAGAAAAGGGGGGGAGAGCAAAGGGGCTGGGGGGGCAGGGGGGGCCCAGAGGCCGTGGGAGAGCAAGGGGGGGGCCACGCCCCCCCTTTGGGGACCCCCCTTTACCTTCTCCCGCAGGTAGAAGCCGAGCCCCAGCGCCAGGAAGACCGAGCCCAAGACGAAGCCCCCGACCCCCACCAGGATCTTGCTGCGGACGGTGTCCGGTGGCATCTCTGGGGGGAGCCGGGGGGGTCAGCACCCCCAAAACCTCCTCCCACGCCCCCCCCGGCACCCCCCAGAGCCCGGCCCGCTCTCCCCCAGCCCACCCGGGGGTCCCTCCCACCTCCTGCCAGTCCCTTCCCAGCCCCTTTGGGGATCCCCCCCGGCCCCTCCCGGCCCCTCCAGGACCCTCCCGCCCCCCTGCCGTCCCCCCCAGCACCCCCCAAACTCCCTCCCGGTCGCCCCCGGTCGCCCCCCCGGGGCTGGGGGGGCCGGGCCGTACCCCAGTGCCGGCTGAGGGGGTGCTCCAGGCTGACGTGCTCCACCTGGCAGCTGTAGGTGACCCCGCGCCGGGGGGGGATTTCCAGCAGCACCAGCACCTGGTAGCTCCAGTCCCCGTTGGGGACCACGTCGGTGGCCACCACGTGCTCCGGCAGCTCCTGCCCATCCTGCAACCACCTCACCTGCACCGGCGCAGGGTAGAAATCCATCACGGAGCAGAGCAGGCGGCCGGGGCCGGGCTGGGAGCTCGACGGCACCAGCGAGATGGACACGCTGGGGGGCACTGGCAGGGACGGGGGAGACACTGGGCTCAGCTGGGGGGCACTGGCAGGGAGGGCAGAGGGCTTGGAGGGCACTGGGAGGGACTGGGATGGCACTGGGAGGGACTGGGAGGGCAGTGGGGGGGACTGGGATGGCACTGGGAGGGACTGGGATGGCAGTGGGAGGGAGTTGGAATCGAGTGGGGGAGAAGGGTCTGGGCTGGGGGGGCACTGGGGAGAGAGTTGGGAGATGTGGGAGTGAAGTGAGAACGACTGGGAATGGACTGAGAGGGTCTGGGAGTGGAGTTAGAGGGTCTGGGAGTGGAGTGAGAGGGACTGGGAGTGACTGGTGTGGACTGGGAGTGACTGGTGTGGACTGGGAAGGAAGCGCTCGGGCCTGGGAGGCTGAGTGGTGGTGAGGGAAGTCTTTGTTTTGGGTCTGCCTGGCAACTGGAGCGTCATCAGAGAGACGCGCTGGGATTGGCTGAGGGGCGGGAGCTCGGTGGCCCCAGCGGGGTGGAGACGCGGGGGGGGAACTGGGAGAGACTGGGATGGACTGGGATGGACTGGGAAAAACTGGAATGGACTGGGAGAGACTAGGGGGCACTGGAAGGACTGGGAGTGACTGGGATGGTCTGGGAAGGACTGGGAGAGGGCAAAAGGCCACGGGACGGGCCCAGGGAGGGCTGAGGGGTCTGGGGTGATTCCCAGGGAGGGTTTGAGGGGCTCCAGGGTCATTCCCGGGGCAGGGCCCGAGGGGACCCGCTCTGCCCCATGCTCACCTCTCCTCTCCACGCTGAACGGGGTGACGATCTTGTAGTTGTGCCGGCAGTGCCTGTCCACCGCTGTCCGATAGTACTCCAGCGTTTCCGGGTCGCTGTTCAAGCGCCTGGCATTGATCTCCCCATACGGGGTGTCCCCCACAAACACCCCCACATCACTGTCGAAGTGGGCGTACTGCTCCCGGTTGTAGATGTACCTCTCCATGTACCTCACCCGCTCGGTGCCGTTGGTGAAGTGACACTCACCCGGAGATGAATGCAGGAACACCCCTGTGTGTGCAGGACACGGGTCAGGGGGTGCCCCGTCGTCCCCCCCATCATCCCCCAGCCCCCCACAGCAGGCTGGCAGCTCAGGGGGCCACCCCGGACCCCCCTTTCCCACCCCCTCTGCCCCACGGACGCCCCAGCACCGGCTCTTGGCTGGGGGGGAACCCCCCCATCAGCCCCCCGGGGATGGACAGGGGGGTTGGGGATCCCCCCAATGCCCATCTCACCCCCCCAGAGTCCCAGGGAACCGCTGCAGGGCTCAAGGGACACCCAGGGACCCCCAGGGCACCCCTCTGCCTGCTCTCCCACACCCCCTTGCCCCCCTCTCCCACCCCTTTCCCACCGGTCCCACAATCCCCACACCCCCCCAACCTCACTTTGGGGCTCCCACCCCCCGACCACTCACTCCGGCCCTTCCCACCCCCCTCGCACTCCCTTTTTCGGGGCTCCCACCCCCTCTTTTCTCCCCTCTTGCCCCCCCTTTCCCACCCCCCGCTCACCCGACAGCTCCTCGCCCGCAGCCGGGGGGGCTCCCAGCAGCACCAGCACCGCCAGCACGGCCCCAGCTCCCCGCACACGCTCCATGCCCAGCGCCGGACAGCTGCTGACACCCCAAAACCAGCCGGGCGGCGCCGTTTTGGGGATTTTTGGGCGCGCTCGGATTGGCTGAGGGCGCAAAGTCCGGGTACGGTTTCGGAGCCTGTTGGAGCGTGGTCATCCCGGCGACTGATGAGTCATCATCGCGGCGCGCTGGGATTGGTTGCGGGCGGCGTGGGCGCTTTGCGATTGGCTGAGGGCCGTTGGGGGCCCCCGCGGCAGCCCCGGGGCTGGGGGGGTTCCAAGGTGGGTTTTGGGGGGTCCCGGATTCCCGGAGATGGGATTTAAGGTGATCTGGATGCGTTGGAATGAGGTTCTGGGTGGCCGCGGATTCTAAATAACCCCCTGTTCCCGGGATTTTGTGATTCTGAGAGTGCCCAAATCCCCCTGTTCTTACAATTTTGGGGACCTGGGGATGCCCAAACCCCCCTGTTCTCACAGTGTTGGGGTGCTGGGAGTACCTAATCCTCTCTTTTCCTGGGGTTTTTGGGCCTGGGACAGGTCAAACCCCCCTGTTCCTGGGTTACTGGGAGGCTGCCATTGCCCAAAGCCACCTATTCTCAGGATTGTAGAGCTCTGAATGTGCCAAAACCACCTTTGTCCAGGATTTTGGGGGACTCAGGATGCCCAAACCCCCCCTGTTCCTTGGAGTTTTAAAATCTGGAAGTGTCCTAAGACCTCTATTCCAATATTTTGAGGTCTAGGAGTACCCCAAGAACTTTATTCCTGTGACTTTTCAGTTCTAGGAGAGCCTATACCCCTGTGTTCCCAAGATTTTTGTAGTCTCAGTGTTCCTGACCCCCCTGTTCCCATAATTTTGGGGGCCTGGGAGTGCCCAACCCACCTGTTCTGACAATTTTAGGGATCTAGGAGTAAATAACACCCTCTTTTCTTACATTGTGTAGTCCTGGGACAGCCCAATCCCTCCTGTTCCTGGATTACTGGGAGGCTGACAGTGCCCAAACCTCCCTGTTCCCAGGATTTCTGGAGTCTAGGAGTGTCCACATCCCTCTTTTGTGATATTTCAGGGTCAGGGAGTGCCCAAACGCTCCAGTTCCCAGGATTTTCAGGGTCTGGGAATAGGAAACCCCCCCATTCCCAGGATTTTCAGAGCCCCCCCAACTGCCCCCATCAACCAGGACTGCAGAGCACTGAGAAGCTTTACTGGGAACACTGGGAACAGCTGGTTAGTGTGGGAAGAAATGCAGGGAAGGGGGGGACATGCGACCCCCCCCAAATGAGCGCAGGGTTTGAGGGATCCAGGGTGGTCCCGAGGCCACGGGGAGGGGCTGCGGGCGCCGGCGGCTCAGGAGCTCTGTGGGGAGAGAAAAGGGGGGGAGAGCAAAGGGGCTGGGGGGGCAGGGGGGGCCCAGAGGCCGTGGGAGAGCAAGGGGGGGCCACGCCCCCCCTTTGGGGACCCCCCTTTACCTTCTCCCGCAGGTAGAAGCCGAGCCCCAGCGCCAGGAAGACCGAGCCCAAGACGAAGCCCCCGACCCCCACCAGGATCTTGCTGCGGACGGTGTCCGGTGGCATCTCTGGGGGGAGCCGGGGGGGTCAGCACCCCCAAAACCTCCTCCCACGCCCCCCCCGGCACCCCCCAGAGCCCGGCCCGCTCTCCCCCAGCCCACCCGGGGGTCCCTCCCACCTCCTGCCAGTCCCTTCCCAGCCCCTTTGGGGATCCCCCCGGGCCCCTCCTGGCCCCTCCAGGACCCTCCCGCCCCCCTGCCGTCCCCCCCAGCACCCCCCAAACTCCCTCCCGGTCGCCCCCGGTCGCCCCCCCGGGGCTGGGGGGGCCGGGCCGTACCCCAGTGCCGGCTGAGGGGGTGCTCCAGGCTGACGTGCTCCACCTGGCAGCTGTAGGTGACCCCGCGCCGGGGGGGGATTTCCAGCAGCACCAGCACCTGGTAGCTCCAGTCCCCGTTGGGGACCACGTCGGTGGCCACCACGTGCTCCGGCAGCTCCTGCCCATCCTGCAACCACCTCACCTGCACCGGCGCAGGGTAGAAATCCATCACGGAGCAGAGCAGGCGGCCGGGGCCGGGCTGGGAGCTCGACGGCACCAGCGAGATGGACACGCTGGGGGGCACTGGCAGGGACGGGGGAGACACTGGGCTCAGCTGGGGGGCACTGGCAGGGAGGGCAGAGGGCTTGGAGGGCACTGGGAGGGACTGGGATGGCACTGGGAGGGACTGGGAGGGCACTGGGAGGGACTGGGATGGCAGTGGGAGGGACTGGGATGGCAGTGGGAGGGACTGGGATGGCAGTGGGAGGGACTGGGAATCGAGTGGGGGAGAAGGGTCTGGGCTGGGGGGGCACTGGGGAGAGAGTTGGGAGATGTGGGAGTGAAGTGAGAACGACTGGGAATGGACTGAGAGGGATTGGGAGTGGAGTTAGAGGGTCTGGGAGTGGAGTGAGAGGGACTGGGAGTGACTGGTGTGGACTGGGAGTGACTGGTGTGGACTGGGAAGGAAGCGCTCGGGCCTGGGAGGCTGAGTGGTGGTGAGGGAAGTCTTGGGTTTGGGTCTGCCTGGCAACTGGAGCGTCATCAGAGAGACGCGCTGGGATTGGCTGAGGGGCGGGAGCTCGGTGGCCCCAGCGGGGTGGAGACGCGGGGGGGGCACTGGGAGAGACTGGGATGGACTGGGATGGACTGGGAAAAACTGGAATGGACTGGGAGAGACTAGGGGGCACTGGAAGGACTGGGAGAGACTGGGATGGACTGGGAAGAACTGGGAGGGGAAAAAGGCCACGGGAACGGGCCCAGGGAGGGCTGAGGGGTCTGGGGTGATTCCCAGGGAGGGTTTGAGGGGCTCCAGGGTCATTCCCGGGGCAGGGCCCGAGGGGACCCGCTCTGCCCCACGCTCACCTCTGCGGTTCACAGTGAACGGGGTGACCACCTTGTAGTTGTGCCGGCAGTAGTTGTCCACCTGACCCCGTTTGTACTCCAACAATTCCGGGTTGCTGTTCCAGTACCTGGCCTGGATCTCCCCATACGGGGTGTCCCCCACATAGACCCCCACATTGGTGTCGAAGTGGGCGTACTGCTCCCGGTTGTAGATGTACCTCTCCACGAACCTCACCCGCTCGGTGCCGTTGATGAAGTGACACTCGGACTTTCCCATCCACTGGAACACCCCTGTGTGTGCAGGACACGGGTCAGGGGGTGCCCCGTCCCCCCCCATCATCCCCCAGCCCCCCACAGCAGGCTGGCAGCTCAGGGGGCCACCCCGGACCCCCCTTTCCCACCCCCCTCTGCCCCACGGACGCCCCAGCACCGGCTCTTGGCTGGGGGGGAACCCCCCCATCAGCCCCCCGGGGATGGACAGGGGGGTTGGGGACCCCCCCAATGCCCATCCCACCCCCCAGAGCCCCAGGGAACCGCTGCAGGGCTCAAGGGACACCCAGGGACCCCCAGGGCACCCCTCTGCCTGCTCTCCCACACCCCCTTGCCCCCCTCTCCCACCCCTTTCCCACCGGACCCACAATCCCCACACCCCCCCAACCTCACTTTGGGGCTCCCACCCCCCGACCACTCACTCCGGCCCTTCCCACCCCCCTCGCCCTCCCTTTTTCGGGGCTCCCACCCCCTCTTTTCTCCCCTCTTGCCCCCCCTTTCCCACCCCCCGCTCACCCGACAGCTCCTCGCCCGCAGCCGGGGGGGCTCCCAGCAGCACCAGCACCGCCAGCACGGCCCCAGCTCCCCGCACACGCTCCATGCCCAGCGCCGGACAGCTGCTGACACCCCAAAACCAGCCGGGCGACGCCTTTTTGGGGATTTTTGGGCGCGCTCGGATTGGCTGAGGGCGCAAAGTCCGGGTACGGTTTGGAGCCGTGTTGGAGCGTGGTCTTCCCGGCGACTGATGAGTCATCATCGCGGCGCGCTGGGATTGGTTGGGGGCGGCGTGGGCGCTTTGCGATTGGCTGAGGGCCGTTGGGGCGTGTCCAAGCCCCTCTTTTCCGATATATTCGGGTCTGGGTGTGGTCCAACCCCCCTGTCCCTGGGATTTTTAGGGTCTAGGAGAGGCCATACCCCCGTGTTGCCAAGATTTTTCGGGTCTGAATGTCCCTAACCCCCCTGTTCCCGGGTTTTGGGCTGCTGATGTTGCCCAACCCTCCTGTTCCCAGGATTTTTTGGGAACTCGATGTGCCCAAACGAAGTTCCTCCGTGATTTTTTTCGGTCTGCGTGTGCCCAAACCACCTTGTTCCCAGGATTTTATGGGTCTCCGAGTGCCCCAACGCCCGTGTTCCTGGGATTTTCTGAGCCCCCCCCCCCCCCCCGCTTCCCCCCAGTAACCAGGACTGCAGAGAACTGGGAAGCTTTACTGGGAACACTGGGAGCAGCCGGTTGGGATGCGAAGAAAAGCAGGTTTTAAATTCTGTTATTGTTCTCTTTTTTAAAGGCATGTCCTCACCTGCCCTGCCCAGGTCAAAAGGCAGCAAAAACGTCATATTTGATGTTTTATCCTATTTTACTACGCTTTTTATCTTTTGTTTATTAATTGATTGATTGATTATTTTTTTCTTTTCTTCTTTTTAGTCTCGCCCAAAGCCCTTTGGGGATACACCGAGGCGGCGCAAAGTCTTCTGGGATTAACTGCCTTTATTTCGTTATTATTCCCTTGAAAGACCCTGTGAGGAAGAGGCCACGGCACTGTCCCGCTCGGAGAACTTTGATTTTTACCCTCCCAATATCCCTCATTAATTTCCGCAGGTTTACCTCAAAACCTTAATTTTTTTTTCCTCCCCTCTTCCCACCCCAGAGAGGGTGGGAGAGACACGGACTGCGCATGCGCAGGTCGCTTTTCAGCGGAGCAATTAAACTCACTGCGCATGCGCGTATCCCTTCTCTGCGGAGCCATTACACCACTGCGCAAGCGCTGTCCCGTTTTCTTTTGCCCTTACTTACCACGTGACGCGCGACTTTAGGCAAATAAATGCGCATGCGCCATTTGCCGCCATCTTGCCCTTTTCTTTTTGCCCTTCTCTGTGCTTCGTGGCTCGTTATGCGCATGCGTTGCATTTTTGTCTCGCACTTCCGCTTCTCTTTCGCTGACGTCACTCCGCCAGTCGCGGCGCATGCGCAGTAGCGCCGGCGCGGCAGCAACGGCGCTTCCCGCCCCGTTTTATTTGTTTTTTAATTTTTACTTTATCTTTTCTTTATTTTAGATCTTCTCGTTTTAATTTTGTTACTTCTATTTTTATTTTTTATTTCGTATATTTTTTTCTGGATTTTATGACCTGTTTTTTACTTCCTTTTTATTTTTTTTTATTTATTTATTAATGTGGCATTTGTTCATTTTACATTTATATTTTCTATTTTTTTACTCAATTTTTTTACTTCGTTTTTTATTTTTCGAATTTATTTTTGTTGCATTTATTGTATTTTATATTTTTCTATTTTTTTATTTCTTTTTTTACCTTGTTTTTATTTTTTTAATTTATTTCTGTTGTATTTATTTCTTAATGTTACATTTATTTCTCTTGATTTTTACTGCCCCCAAAATCACCACTTTAGCCCCCAAAATCCCCCGTTTTGCCCCAAATCCCCCATTTTACCCCCACAATTCCCCGCTCCCACCCAAATTTCATCCCAAAATTTCCTGTTTCCACCACAAAATCCCTCATTTAGCCCCAAAATCACCACTTTAGCCCCCAAAAATCACCACTTTAGCCCCAAAAATCCCCAGTTTTGCCCCAAGTCCCCCATTTTAACCCCACAATTCCCCGCTCCCACCCAAATTTTATCCCAAAATTTCCCGTTTCCACCACAAAATCCCTCATTTGCCCCCCAAAATCACCACTTTTGCCCCCCAAATCCCCCGTTTTGCCCCCAAAATCCCCAGTTTTGCCCCAAATCCCCCATTTTACCCCCACAATTCCCCGCTCCCACCCAAATTTTATCCCAAAATTTCCCGTTTCCCCCACAAAATCCCTCATTTAGCCCCAAAAATCACCAGTTTAGCCCCCGAAATCCCCACTTTTGCCCCCAAAAATCACCACTTTTGCCCCCCAAATCCCCCGTTTTGCCCCCAAAATCCCCCGTTTTGCCCCAAATCCCCCATTTTAACCCCACAATCCCCCGCTCTGACCCATCCCCCCCCCCGCCCCGTCTCGCTCGGGTGACCCCAAAATCCGCCCCCATCCCCCCCCGGGACCTCGGGGGGTTCCCGGCAGCCTCGGGGGGGGGGGGGGAGGGGAGGGGCGGGACCTGCCCCCCCCAAAACCCCCCAAAACCCCCCATCCCCCACTCGGGGTCCGAGCCGGGGCCGCGGCAGCGCCGGTGTGGGGTCAGTGGGGGAGGGGGGGATTGGGGGGGGATTTGGGGGGGTTTGGGGTTCTGTGGGGTGGGGGGAGGAGCTGTAGGGGGTGGGATTTGTGGGGGGATGGGATCTGTGGGGGGATGGGATCTGTGGGGTGGGAATTTATGGGGTGGTGGGATCTGTGGGGCGCTGGGATCTGTGGGGTGTTGGGATCTGTGGGGTGGGAGGATCTATGGGGTGCTGGGATCTGTGGGGTGTTGGAATCTATGGGGTGCTGGGATCTGTGGGGGGGGTGGAATCTGTGGGGTGCTGGGATTTATGGGGTGGGAGGATCTGTGGGGTGTTGGGATCTGTGGGGTGAGAGGAGCTGCGGGGCACTGGGATCTGTGGGGTGGGAGGATCTATGGGGTGGGAGGATCTGTGGGGTGTTGGGATCTGTGGGGTGCTGGGAGGATCTGTGGGGCGCTGGGATCTGTGGGGTGTTGGGATCTATGGGGTGGGAGGATCTGTGGGGCAGTGGGATCTGTGGGGTGGGAGGATCTGTGAGGTGTTGGAATCTATGGGGTGCTGGGATCTATGGGGTGCTGGGATCTGTGGGGTGGTGGGAGGATCTATGGGGCGCTGGGATCTATGGGGTGCTGGGATCTGTGGGGTGGTGGGATCTATGGGGTGGGAGGATCTGTGGGGCAGTGGGATCTGTGGGGTGGGAGGATCTGTGAGGTGTTGGAATCTATGGGGTGCTGGGATCTATGGGGTGCTGGGATCTGTGGGGTGCTGGGATCTGTGGGGTGGTGGGAGGATCTATGGGGTGCTGGGATCTGTGGGGTGCTGGGATCTGTGGGGCAGATGGATCCATCCATCCGACAAATCTATGGGGTGTTGGGATCTGTGGGGTGCTGGGAGGATCTATGGGGTGCTGGGATCTGTGGGGCAGACGGATCCATCCATCAAATGGGATCTATGGGGTGTTGGGAGGATCTGTGGGGCGCTGGGATCTGTGGGGTGCTGGGATTTATGGGGTGCTGGGATCTATGGGGTGATGGGATCTGTGGGGTGCTGGAAGGATCTGTGGGGTGCTGGGATCTGTGGGGTGGGAGAATCTATGGGGTGCTGGGATCTGTGGGGTGAGAGGATCTGTGGGATGAGAGGAGCTGTGGGGTGTTGGGATTTATGGGGTGTTGGGATCTATGGGGTGAGAGGATCTGTGGGGTGCTGGGATCTGTGGGGTTTTGGGGATTTGTGGGGCTCTGGGATTTATGGGGTGGTGGGATCTGTGGGGTGTTGGGATCTGTGGGGTGTTGGGATCCGGGGGGTGGAATCTATGGGGTGGTGGGATCTATGGGGTGGGAGGATCTGTGGGGTGTTGGGATCTGTGGGGCTCTGAGATCTATGGGGCGCTGGGATCTGTGGGGTGTTGGGATCTGTGGGGCTCTGAGATCTATGGGGCGCTGGGATCTGTGGGGTGTTGGGATCTGTGGGGCTCTGAGATCTATGGGGCGCTGGGATCTGGGGGGTGTTGGGATCTGTGGGGTGGGAGGATCTGTGGGGTGCTGGGAGGATCTGTGGGGCGCTGGGATCTGTGGGGCGCTGGGATCTGTGGGGCGCTGGCATCTGTGGGGCAGACCCATCTATGGGGCGCTGCTCCCCCCCTCCGCCCCCCCTCCCCCCAAAAAAGGGGAAGGAAGTGAAGCTCCAGTGACCCCCGAGCGGGGGAGGGGCCAAACCCTCCCCCCCCCATCCCCTCCCCTCCCCCCCCGCCGTGTCCCGGGGGTGGGAGGGGCCAAACCCGGACCCCCGAGACCCCCCCAACCCCCCCCTTATCCCCCCCCAGGTCTCCGGGACCCCCCAACCCCCCAAAACCAAGATGTGGCTCTTCCTCCTCCTCCTCCTCTTCCTCCTCCCCGTCCCAGGTAAGGATGGACTTTTGGGGGGTTCTGGGGGGTCCTGGGGGGGTCTTGGGGGGGTCCTGGGGGCACCTCGAGGGTCCTGCTGGGCTTGGAAAGACCCCCCGGACACCCGGGACCCCCCCTCTGATTTTGGGACCCCCCCAAACACCGAGATCCCCCCTCAAAAAACACCTGGATCCCCCCAAAAACACCCGGATCCCCCCCAAAAAATACCTGAATCACCCCAAAACCACCCGGATCCCCCCCCAAAAATACCTGAATCACCCCAAAAAATACCTGAATCACCCCAAAACCACCCAAATCCCTCCTCAAAAACACCCAAATCTCCTCAAAACCACCCGGATCCCCCCCAAAAAACACCCAGATCCCCCCCCCCCAAAAACACCCAGATCCCCCCCAAAAAATACCTGAATCACCCCAAAAACACCCAGATCCCCCCGAAAAAATACCTGAATCCCCCCAAAAACACCCAGATCCCCCCAAAAAAAATACCTGAATCACCCCAGAACCACCCGGATCCCCCTCAAAACCACCCAGATCCCCCCAAAAAATAACTGAATCACCCCAAAAAATACCTGAATCACCCCCAAACCACCCGGATCCCCCCCAAAAACACCCAGATCCCCCCAAAAAACACCCAGATCCCCCCCCAAAAATACCTGTATCACCCCAAAAACACCTGGATCCCCCCCAAAAACACCCGGATCCCACTCCCGGGACATCCCCAAAACCCCTCAGTCCCCGAGCTTCGAGGTGTCCCCGGGGATCCCACCCGGCTTCCCCCAACCCCAAAAACCTTCACCCCCCAGGCTCCAGAACCCCCAAAACACCCGGATCCGAATTCCCGGGATATCCTGGGACATCCCGGGACATCCCCAAACCCCTCTGTCCCTGAGCTTGATCCCCTGTCCCCGGGGATCCAACCCAGCTTCCCTCACCCCAAAAACCTTCACCCCCCATCTCCAGGACCCCCAAAACACCCGGATCCGAATTTCCGGGATATCCTGGGACATCCTGGGACATCCCAGGGCATCCTGGGACATCCCCAATCCCTCTGTCCCCGAGCTTGATCCCCTGTCCCCGGGGATCCAACCCGGCTTCCCCCAACCCCAAAAACCTTCACTCCTCAGGCTCCAGAACCCCCCAAACACCCGGATCCCAATTCCTGGGATATCCTGGGACACCCCGGGACATCCCGGGACATCCCAAAAACCCCTCAGTCCCCGAGCTTCGAGGTGTCCCCGGGGATCCAACCCGGCTTCCCCACCCCAAAAACCTTCACCCCCCAGGCTCCAGAACCCCCAAAACTCCCGGATCCCAATTCCCAGGATATCCTGGGACATCCCGGCACATCCCAGGGCATCCTGGGACATCCCGGGACATCCCGGGACATCCCAAAAACTCCTCAGTCCCCGAGCTTCGAGGTGTCCCCGGGGATCCCACCCGGCTTCCCCCAACCCCAAAAACCTTCACCCCCCACCTCCAACCCCCCCCAAAAAACCCTTCACCCCCCGTGTGTGTGTTCCCCCCCCCCCTCCCCCTTTTAGGGTGTGTGTCCGTCTGTCCCCCGCAGCCCGTGACGGGTCCCCCGGAGGTGGCGGCGGCCGCGGGGACCTGCGCGACCCTCCCGTGCCGCTACGACCTGTGCCGGGCGGGCTCGGGGGTGCAGGTGAGGAGCCTCACCTGGATCCACCGGCCCCTCTTCGACCCCACCTCGCAGACCTTCCGGGGGCGAGTGGTGGCCACGCCCGGGGCGAGCCCCGAGGCCAGGGAGGGGCCCTGCGACCTCACCCTGCCCCGGGTGGGTCTGGGGGACGGGGGCACCTACGGGCTGCGGCTGGAGGGGGCGCGGCGGCGGGGGGGCAACGCCGAGCTCAAGTGGATGCACTGGGTCACCCTCAACGTCACCGGTGAGGGGGGGACACCCCCGAAACCCTTCTGTGCCCCCCCCGTGTCCCCCTTTGTCCCCTTTGTGCCCCTTTGTGCCCCCCCCCGTGTCCCACTTTGTCCCCCTTTGTGTCCCATTTGTCCCCATTTGTCCCCTTTTTGCCCCCCCTTTGTGTCTCCCCCTTTGTGTCCCACTTTGTGGCCCATTTGTCCCCCCCAACCCCCCTTTCCCCCCCTTTCCCCCCACCCCTCTATTCATCCCCCCCACCTTTACCCCCCCGTCTAGCCCCCCTTTTACCCCCCCTATTCCCCCCCCTTTTGCCCCCATCCCCCTCTTCACCCCCCCACCTCTACCCCCCCTCTAACCCCCCTTTTACCCCCCCTTTACCCCCGCCTTCCCCCCCTTTCCCCCAATCCCCCCCTTTATCCCCCCCACTTTACCCCCCTTTTACCCCCTTTTATCCCCCCTTTACCCCCCTTTTCCCCCATCCCCCTCTTTACCCCCCCACTTTTACCCCCCCTCTAACCCCCTTTTTCCCCCCTTTCCCCCCCATCCCCCTCTTCACCCTCCCACCTCACCCCCCCCTCTAAACCCCCTTTTACCCCCTCTTTTACCCCCCCTTTTACCCCCCTTTCCCCCCCTTATCCCCCCCTTTCCCCCCATCCCCCTCTTTACCCCCCCACCTCACCCCCCTCTAACCCCCCTTTTACCCCCTTTTTCCCCCCCTTTCCCCCCCTTTCCCCCCCATCCCCCTCTTCACCCCCCCCCACCTCACCCCCCTCTAACCCCCCCTTTTCCTCCCTCTTTTACCCCCCCTTTTACCCCCCCCTTCCCCCCCTTTTGCCCCCATCCCCCTCTTTATAACCCCCCCACCTTTCCCCCCCTTTCCCCCCCTTCCCCCCCTTTTCCCCCCATCCCCCTCTTCACCCCCCCTTCCCCCCCCTTTTACCCCCCTTTCCCCCCTTTTAACCCCCCTTTCCCCCCGTTACCCCCCCTTTCCCCCATCCCCCTCTTCATCCCCCCCACCTCACCCCCCCTCTAACCCCCCTTTTCCACCCCTTATCCCCCCCTTTACCCCCCCCAACCCCCCTTTTACCCCCTCTTCACCCCCCCACCTCACCCCCCCCTCTAACCCCCTTTTTTCCCCCCTTCTCCCCCCCACAGCCGCCCCCCCGCCCCCCCACCTGTGGCCGGGGCCCTCCCCCCTCCCCGCGGGTGGTCGCAGCACCTTTGGGTGCTGGGTGCCCCCCCCCCTGCCCCCAGGACCCCCGGACCCTCACCTGGGAGGGGCCCCTGGCCACGGGGGGGGGGGGGGCTCACAAGGGCCCCTGGACCCCCCCGATCTCTGAGACCCCCCACCCGGCCCTGGGGACCCTCCTGGTGGCCCAAGTGCTCTGGCACCACGACGGGACCCCCCTCAACTGCACCCTGAGGGGGGGGCGAGGGGAGCCCCTGGCCCGGGCGACGCGGCTGCTCCGGGTCCACTGTGAGATATTTGGGGGGGGGGGAGTCACGGGGGGGGGGTTATGGGGGGCTCTGGGGGGGGTATGGAGGGGTTATGTGGGGTTATGGAGGGGTTATGGGGGGTTATGGGGGTCTCTGGGGGGGTTATGGAGGGGTTATGGGGGGTTATGGGGGGTCTCGGGGGGGTTATGGGGGTCTCTGGGGGGGTTATGGAGGGGTTATGGGGGGGTTATGGGGGGTTATGGGGGTCTCTGGGGGGGTTATGGGGGTCTCTGGGGGGGTTATGGAGGGGTTATGGGGGGGTTATGGGGGGTTATGGGGGTCTCTGGGGGGTTATGGGGGTCTCTGGGGGGGTTATGGAGGGGTTATGGGGGGTTATGGGGGCTATGGGCATCCCTGAGGGGTTATGGGGGGTCCCTGGGGTGTTATGGGAGGGTTATGGGGGGTTATGGGGGGTCCTTGAGGGGTTATGGGGGGTCCCTGGGGTGTTGGGGGGGGGTTATGGGGGTCTCTGGGGGGTTATGGAGGGGTTATGGGGGGGTTATGGGGGGCTCTGGGGGGGATTATGGAGGGGTTATGGGGGGTTATGGGGGGCTCTGGGGGGGGTTATGGAGGGGTTATGGGGGGTTATGGGGAGTTATGGGGGGCTCTGGGGGGGTTATGGAGGGGTTATGGGGGTCCCAGGGGCAGTTATGGGGGTCCCTGAGGGGGTTATGGGGGGGTTATAGGGGTTATGGGGGGTTATGGGGGGGTTATGGGGGTCTCTGGGGAGGTTATGGAGGGGTTATGGGGGTCTCTGGGGGGGTTATGGGGGTCCCTGAGGGGGTTATGGGTGGTTATGGGGGGTTATGGGGGTCTCTGGGGGGGTTATGGGGGGGTTATGGGGGTCTCTAAGGGGTTATGGGGGGTCCCTGGGGTGTTGTGGGGGGGTTATGGAGGGGTTATGGGGGGTTATGGGGGGGTTGTGGGGGGTTATGGGGGTCTCTGGGGGGTTTATGGGGGTCTCTGGGGGGGTTATGGAGGGGTTATGAGGGGTTATGGGGGGTTATGGGGGGTCTCTGGGGGGTTATGGGGGTCTCTGGGGGGGTTATGGGGGGTCCCTGGGGTGTTGGGGTGGTTATGGGGGTCTCTGGGGGGGTTCTGGGGGTCCCTGAGGGGGTTATGGGGGGTTATGAGGGCTATGGGCATCCCTGAGGGGTTATGGGGGGTCCCTGGGGTGTTATGGGAGGGTTATGGGGGTCTCTGGTGGGGTTATGGAGGGATTATGGGGGGTTATGGGGGTCCCTGAGGGGGTTATGGGGGTTATGGAGGGGTTATGGGGGTCCCAGGGGCGGTTATGGGGGTCCCTGAGGGGGTTATGGGGGGTTATGGGGGGTCCCTGGGGGGTCATGGGGGGTCATGGGGGTTCCCTGGGGGGTTATGGGCGTCCCTGGGGAGTTATGGGGTGTCTCTGGGGGGGGGTTATGGGGGTCCCTGGGGGAGTTATGGGGTGTCCGTGGGGGGTTGTGGGGGGGTCCATGGGGGGGTTATGGGAGTCCCTGGGTGGGTTATGGGGGTCCCTGGGGGGTCATGGGGGGGTTATGGGGGTCCCTGGGGGGGTTATGGGATGTCCCTGATGAGTTAGGGGGGGTTATGGGGGATTTTGGGAGTCCCTGGGGGGGGTTATGGGGGTCTCTGGGGGGTTATGGGGGTCCCGGGGGGGGGTTATGGGGTGTCCCTAGGGGGTTATGGGGGTCTCTAAGGGGTTATGGGGGTTGGGGGGGGTTATGGGGGGTCTCTAAGGGGTTATGGGGGGTCCCTGGGTTGTTGGGGGGGGGTTATGGGGGTCCCAGGGGGGGTTGTGGGGGTCCCAGGGGGGGTTCTGGGGGTCCCTGGGGTGTTGGGGGGGATTCTGGGGGTCCCTGAGGGGGTTCTGGGGGGTTCTGGGGGTCCCTGAGGGGGTTCTGGGGGGTTCTGGGGGTCTCTGGGGGGGGTTATGGGGGTCTCTGGGGGTTATGGGGGGTCCATGTTGGTTCATACTGGTCTGTACTGGTCTATGTTGGTCCATACTGGTCCGTACTGGTCTGTAGTGATCTGTACTGGTCCCTACTGGTCCCTGTCCCCCCAGACGCCCCCCGGGACGTGGAGGTGACCCCCACGCCCCCCCTGCTCGAGGGGCAGGGTCTATACTGGTCCGTACTGGTCCATACTGGTCTGTACTGGTCCATACTGGTCCGTAGTGGTCCATACTGGTCCGTACTGGTCCGTACTGGTCCATACTGATCCATACTGGTCCATATTGATCCGTACTGGCCCATACTGGTCCGTACTGGTCCATACTGGTCTGTATTGATCTATGTTGGTCCGTACTGGTCCGTACTGGTTTATACTGGTCCCTGTGCCCCCAGACGCCCCCCGGGACGTGGAGGTGGAGGTGACCCCCGCGCCCCCCCCTGCTCGAGGGGCAGGAGGTGACCCTGCGCTGCCGGGCCCGGGCCAACCCCCCCCCCACCTTCAGCTGGAGCCGGGAGGGGCGGGGCCTGGCCCAGGGCTCCGCCCACCTGCTGCCGCTGCGGCCAATCAGCGCCGAGGACGCCGGCGCCTACCGCTGCCGGGCGGCCAATGAGATGGGGGAGAGCGAGTCTGACCCCGCCCACATCGACGTGCTCTGTGAGTGGGGAGGGGAAGGGGGGCTGTCAATCATCCCTGGCCCCGCCCATCACCCTGTCAATCATCCTTAGCCCCGCCCATCACCCTGTCAATCACCCCTGGCCCTGCCCATCACCCTGTCAACCACCCTTAGCCCCACCCCCTAGGATCTGCCAATCACCTTTAGCCCCACCCACTAAATCTGTCGATCACCCTTAGCCCCACCCACTAAACCTGTCAATCATCCTTAGCCCCACCCACTGAACCTGTCAATCACCCTTAGCCCCACCCTCAGACCTGTCAATCACCTTTAGCCCCACCCACTAAATCTGTCGATCACCTTTAGCCCCACCCACTAAATCTGCCAATCACCCTTAGCCCTGCCCACTAAACCTGTCAATCATCCTTAGCCCTGCCCACTGAACCTGTCAATCAGCTGTAGCCCCACCCACTAAATTTGTCAATCACCTTAGCCCCACCCACTAAATCTGCCAATCACCCTTAGCCCTGCCCACTGAACCTGTCAATCATCTTTAACCCCACCCACTAAACTTGTCAATCACCATTAGCCCCACCCATTAAATTTGTCAGTCAGCTGTAGCCCCACCCACTAAATTTGTCAATCACCCTTAGCCCCGCCCTCTGAACCTGTCGATCACCTTTAGCCCCGCCCACTAAAGCTGTCGATCACCCTTGACCCCACCCATCACACTTTCAGTCCCCTTTAGCTCCGCCTACCAGACCTGTCAATCACTCTTAGCCCTGCCCACTGAACCTGCCAATCATCCTTGGCCCCACCCACTCTGTCTGTCAATCACCCTTAGCCCCTCCCCTGTGCTGGTCTATACTGGTCTGTATTGATCCACACTGGTTCATACTGGTCCGTATTGATCCATACTGGTCTGTACTGGTCCGTACTGGTCTGTATTGATCCGTGTTGGTTCATACTGGTCCATACTGGTCTGTATTGATCTGTGTTGGTCCATACTGGTCTGCACTGGTCTGTATTGATCCATGTTGGTCCATACTGGTTCATACTGGTCCATACTGGTCTGTACTGGTCCATACTGGTCCGTACTGGTCTGTACTGATCCATGTTGGTTCATACTGGTCTGTGTTGGTCCATACTGGTCTGTACTGGTCCGTACTGGTCTATATTGATCTATGTTGGTCCGTACTGGTCCGTACTGGTCTGTATTGATCTATGTTGGTCCATACTGGTCTGTACTGGTCCGTACTGGTCCGTACTGGTTTATACTGGTCCCTGTGCCCCCAGACGCCCCCCGGGACGTGGAGGTGGAGGTGACCCCCGCGCCCCCCCTGCTCGAGGGGCAGGAGGTGACCCTGCGCTGCCGGGCCCGGGCCAACCCCCCCCCCACCTTCAGCTGGAGCCGGGAGGGGCGGGGCCTGGCCCAGGGCTCCGCCCACCTGCTGCTCTTGCGGCCAATCAGCGCCGAGGACGCCGGCGCCTACCGCTGCCGGGCGGCCAATGAGATGGGGGAGAGCGAGTCTGACCCCGCCCACATCGACGTGCTCTGTGAGTTGGGGGGGCTGGGGGGTAATGGGGGGGGCAAGGGGGTTGTGAGGGGGGTCAAAATGATGAGGGGGGGGGTCAAGGTGGCCATGGGGGGGTCAAGGTGGCCATGGGGGGGGCAAGGTGGTCATGGGGGGGGTCAGGGTGGCCATGGGGGGGTCAGGGTGGTCAGGGGGAGGTCAAGGTGATGGGGGGGTCAAGGTGATGAGGGGGGTCTCAAAATGGTCATGGGGGGGGGGTCAAGGTGGCCATGGGGGGGTCAAGGGTGTCATGGGGGGTCAAGGTGGCCATGGGGTGGTAAGGGGGTCAAGGGGGGGTCAGGGTGGTCGTGGGGGGGTCATGGTGGCCATGGGGGGGATCAAGGTGTCAATGGGAGGGGTCAAGGTGATGGTGGGGGATCAAGGAGGTCATGGGGGGGTCAAGGTGGTCATGGGGGGGTCAAGGTGATTGGGGGGGATCAAGGAGGTCATGGGGGGGGGCCAAGGTGGCCATGGGGGGGTCAAGGTGGTCATGGGGGGGGTCAAGGTGGCCATGGGGGGGTCAAGGTGATGGTGGGGGGGCCAAGGTGGTCATGGGGGAGTCTCAAAATGGTCATGGGGGGTCAAGGTGGCCATGGGGGGGGGGTGTGATGGTCATGGGGGTGTCAAGGTGGTCATGGGGGGGGTCAGGGCGGTCATGGGGAGGTCAAGGTGATGGGGGGGTCAAGGTGGCCATGGGGGGGTCAAGGTGGTCATGGGGGGGGTCAAGGTGGCCATGGGGGGGTCAGGGTGGTCATGGGGGGGCCAGGGTGGTCATGGGGGGTCAAGGTGGTCATGGGGGGGTCAAGGTGGTCATGGGGGGGGGGCCAAGGTGGTCATGGGGGGGTCAAGGTGATTGGGGGGGGGTCAGGGTGGTCATGGGGGGGTCAAGGTGATTGGGGGGGGGTCAGGGTGGTCATGGGGGGTCAAGGTTATCATGAGGGGGGTCAAGGTGGCCATGGGGGGTCAAGGTGGCCATGGGGGGGGGGTCAAGATGATGGGGGGGGTCAAGGTGATGGGGGGGGGTCAAGGTGATGGTGGGGGGGTCAAGGTGGTCATGGGGGGCTCAAGGTGATGGGGGAGGGTCAGAGTGGTCATGGGGGGGTCAAGGTGATGGGGGGGGAGGTCAAGGTGGTGGGGGGGGGTCAAGGTAGCCATGAGGGGGGTCAAGGTGGTCATGGGGGGGGGTCAAGGTGGCCATGGGGGGGTCAGGGTGATGGCGGAGGGGTCAAGGGGGTCATGGGGGGTCAGGGTGGCCATGGAGGGGTCAGGGTGGCCACAGGGCGGTCAGAGTGGTCACGTGACCACAGGGGGGGTGCGTGTCAAGGTGGTGTTGGAAGGGGGTGGTCCCGCCCCGCCCACCACGAGCTGGGGGCCGTGGCCACGCCCCTCTCACCGCCCCTCTTTTTCCCCACCCCCCCCGCACCTCAGACCCCCCCCGCGGCGCCGCCGTGACCCCCCTGAGCCCCCTCCCCGCCCTGGCGGGGGGGGGGGGCCCGGGTGACCCTGCGCTGCGACCTGGGACCCTCGCGACCCCCCCCCGCCGCCGTCCGATGGTGGAAGGTCCGGGGGGGGGGGGTCAGGGAGACCCTCGGGACCTCCCCCCCCTCTGAGGAGACCCCCCCTGGGGACACCCCCCCGGGGGACACCCTGAGCTTCCCGGCGACCCCCGGCGCGGGGGGGTCCTACGGCTGCGAGGGGCGGAACCCCGCGGGGGTCACGCGCTCCCCCCCCCCTCGACGTCGTCGTCTGGTGTGAGTGTTTTGGGGACCCCCCCTCCCCCCCTCCCAAAAATCGGGAGGGAGGGCGGTGGTTTGGGGGGACCCCCCTGAAAACGTTCCAGGACCCCTCAAATCCCCCCCAAAACCTCCCTGGAACCCCCCCCAAAAAACCCCAAAATCCCTCCCCCGGACCCCCCAGGTCCCCTCAAAACCCCCAATTTCTCTCTCCCCTCCCCCCCAATTTCTCTCTCTCCCCTCCCCCCAAAATTCTGTGTCCCCCCCTAATTTCTCTCTCCCCCCCCCAATTTCTCTCTCCCCTCCCCCCTAATTTCTCTCTCCCTCCCCAAAATTCCGTGTCCCACTCCCCCCTCATTTCTCCCCCCCCAAATTCCGTGTCCCCCCCTAATTTCTCTCTCTCCCCCCCCCAAAATTCCGCGTCCCCCCTAATTTCTCTCTCCCCCCCCAAAATTTCGCGACCCCCCCCAATTTCTCTCTCCCTCCCCCCAAAATTTCACGTCCCCCTCCCCCCTAATTTCTCTCTCCCCCCCCAAAATTCCTCCTCCCTAATTTCTCTCTCCCCCCCCAAAATTCCGCATCCCCCCCAAAATTCCGTGTCCCCCTCTAATTTCTCTTCCCCCCCCCAATTTCTCTCTCCCCTCCCCCCCAATTTCTCTCTCCCCTCCCCAATTTCTCTCTCCCCTCCCCCCCAATTTCTCTCTCCCCTCCCCAATTTCTCTCTCCCCTCCCCCCTAATTTCTCTCTCCCCCCCCAAAATTTCGCGACCCCCCCAATTTCTCTCTCCCCCCCCAAAATTCCATGTCCCACTTCCCCCTCATTTCTCTCTCCCCCCCCAAATTCCGTGTCCCACTCCCCCCTCATTTCTCCCCCCCCAAATTCCGTGTCCCCCCCTAATTTCTCTCTCCCCCCCCCAATTTCTCTCTCCCCTCCCCCTAATTTCTCTCCCCCCCCTAATTTCTCTCTCCCCCCCCAGACCCCCCCCAGTCGGTGCAGGTCGTGCAGATCCCGGGGGGTCCGCTCGTGGCCGGGGGGGGCCCGGTGAGGCTCCAGTGCCGGGTGGGGGTCGCGGAGCCCCCCCGGGTGACGGTCACGTGGTTCAAGGAGGGGCGGCCCCTCCCCGACCCCTCCCCCCAGCTGCTGCTGCCCGGCCCCTCCCCCACCGACGCCGCCCGCTATTTTTGCGAGGCCCGGAACGAGGGGGGGGTCGCCCTGAGCCCCCCCCTCGAGCTCGATGTTCGATGTGAGTGTGTGTGTGACCCCCACCCCAAAAATACACCCCCCCCCGGGGGGATGGGACACCCCAAAAATGGGATAACCCCAAAAAAATGGGACCCCTAAAAATGGGGACCCCCCCAAAAAAAATGGGACCCCCCCAAAAATGGGATAACCCCCAAAAATGGGACTCCTAAAAATGGGATAACCCCAAAAAAATGGGACCTCTAAAAATGGGATAACCCCCCAAAAATGGGATAACCCCCCAAAAATGGGATAACCTCCCAAAAACGGGACCCCCAAAAATGGGATAACCTCCCAAAAACGGGACCCCTAAAAATGGGATAACCCCCCAAAAATGGGACCCCTAAAAGAAATGGGACACCCCCCAAAAAAAAATGGGACAACCCCAAAAATGGGATAATCCCCCAAAAATGGGACCCCTAAAAATGGGACACCCCCCTAAAAAAATGGGACCCCTAAAAATGGGATAACCCCCCAAAAATGGGACCCTAAAAAATGGGATAACCCCCAAAAATGGGACCCTAAAAAATGGGACCCCCACCCTAAAAAAATGGGGAAACCCCCCCCCAAAAATGGGATAACCCCCAAAAAAATGGGACCCCTAAAAATGAGACCCCCCCAAAAAAATGGGACCCCTAAAAATGGGATAACCCCCCAAAAATGGGACCCCTCCAAAAAAAATGGGACCCCCAAAAATGGGACACCCCCCCCAAAAAATGAGACCCCTAAAAATGGGACCCTCCCTCAAAAAGGACCC
>NW_022476512.1:0-25059 GCF_009829145.1 Chiroxiphia lanceolata
GGGAACGGCTGGGGGAGCCTCTGGGGGGCTTGGGGGGCTCGAGGAGTGGTCAAGGCGGACACGGGGGGTTCTGCTGTGTGTGGGAGGGTCCCTGGGGGGTTCTGGTGGTCCCTGACCCCCCACTCCCCGTTGTCCCGAGGATGTCCCGGTGGTCCCTGACCCCCCTCCCCGTTATTGTTCCCCCCCCAGCCATGCCCCCCCGCGGGCCGCGGGAGCTGCCGCTGGCGCTGCTGGAGTTGGGCTGCGCGGGCCGCTTCGAGCTGCTCACGGGACCCCCGGGGACGGAGGAGACCCCCGAGCACCGCACCACGGTGAGTGACCCCCCCCCCCAAAACTGCCTGACCCCCCCAAAAACTGCCTGACCCCCCCTAAAAACTGCCTGACCCCTCCCCAGCCCCTCCCCATAGCGAGTGACCCCCTCCAAGCCCCCCACAGCGACCCCACCCCATAAAACTCCCCCAGACGCCCCTCCCGACCCCCCCAATGACTGAGCCCTCCAAAGCCCCCCAGCCTGCCCCCCCCTCTCATGGAGTGACACCCCCCCCTTTTGGGGACCCCCCCCCAGTCCCCGAGAGGGATCCTGGCCCCCCCTGACCCCCCCTGTGCCCCCCCAGCTGCCCCATGGACTCCCCCCCTTCGCCCCCTCCCTGGTGTCGGAGCTGGAGCAGCGATTTTTGGGGTCCCCCGAGTGGCTCCCCCTCCACCAGCATGAGCGGGCCAAGAGGTATGGGGGGGCTGGGGGGGCCCTAAAACCATGGGGAGGGGGCCCTAAAACCATAGGGGGGTGGTTGGGGGGGCTCTAATACAATGGGAGGGGGGCTGGGAAGGCCCTAAAACTCAGAGGGGTTGGGTGGAGCCTGAAAACTGTGGGGGATTTTGGGGTGGAGGGGGGCCTGAAACTTTGGGGGGCTTCTTAAAACCATTAGAGGGGTTTGAGGGCGGGGGGTCCTAAGATGAGGGTGGGCAGTGGGGCGGGTTTTAGGGTGTTCCAGGGCTGGGGGGGGAGGGTTTGGGGGCTCCCCAGTGAGTCTGGAGTGACCCTGGGAGGGGGTCTCTGACCCTTGGGGTGACCCTGGGGGTCCTTGGCTCTCGGGGTGACCCTGAAGGGGGGGTGTCTCTGACCTTTGGGTGACCCTGGGGGGCTCTCTGGGGTGACCCTGGGGGTCCTTGGCTCTCAGGGTGACCCTGGGGGGGTCTCTGACCCTTGGGGTGACCCTGTGGGTCCTTGGCTCTCGGGGTGACCCCGGAGGGGGTGTCTCTGACCTTTGGGGTGACCCTGGGGGTCCTTGGCTCTCAGGGTGACCGTGGGGGTGTCTCTGACCCTTGGGGTGACCCTGGGGGGCTCTCTGGGGTGACCCTGGGGGTCCTTGGCTCTCGGAGTGACCCTGGGGGGGTCTCTGACCCTCGGGGTGACCCTGTGGGTCCTTGGCTCTCGGGGTGACCCCGGAGGGGGTGTCTCTGACCTTTGGGGTGACCCTGGGGGTCCTTGGCTCTCTGGGTGACCTTGGGGGTGTCTCTGACCTTTGGGGTGACCCCGGGGGTCCCGTCCCCCCCTGTGCCCCCCCAGGACGTGGCAGAGGACCCCGGACCCCCAGGCACTGTTCTCTCTGGAGCCCACCCCGGTGGGGGGGGAGCTGCGGGCCGAGCGGGACCCCCGCACCGGCGCCCTCACGGGCTTCACCGAGGTGGGGGCCTGGGGGGAATAGAGGGGGGCGGGTTTGGGGGGGGCTGCAGGAGCAGGGGTGCTCACCCAGCCCCCCTCCCCGACCCCGGGACCCCCCCAGGAGCTGCTCCCCAACGTGGGGCTCTCGGCCTCCAACTCGGCGTCGCTGCGGCGGCCCCCCGGCCCCCCCGGCGAGGGGCTGAGGGGGGGGCTCTCCAGCTGCCCCTTCTGGCCAGGTATGGCCCCCCCACCCCCCCCAAACCCCACCAGGGACCCCCAACACCCCAGGACCCCCCCAAACCCCCCCTCTGTGCCCCTCAGGGGGGGAGGATGAGCCCACCCTGGAGCAGATGCAGACCCCCCAGGAGCAGGAGGAGGAGGACGTTGACTTTGAGAACGGTGTGAATTTCCCCCAAAATCTCCCTCTCAAAAGCTTGGGGTGCCCCCTCCCATCTCAAGGAGGCCCCCACCCCTTTTTGGGGTACCTCTCCCCCCCAATTTACCCCCTTTTCTCCTCCCCCAGACCTGCTGACGACCCCCCCCGGGATGAAACGGGGCGTGGAGTACAAACCCCAAGGTGAAGGGGGGTGGGGGGACCCCTGAAATTTGGGGTTCTCCCCGACTGGGGGGGGTCTCTCATCCTCTGAGGGGATAGTTTTGGCCTTGGGGGGGTTTGATTTGGGACAGGGGGGGTTGTTTTGCCCCTGGGGGGGGGGGGCAGGAACTGTAGGGGTCCATAGGGCAGAGACCCCTCCCCGATCTGGGGGTGCCCCCCTGACCCCCCCTCAGCCGCGGCGGGGGGACCCCTCTCCCTCTCCAGCCTCCTGGAGACCCTCGACACCTTCGAGCTGGGGGGGGACGAGCCCGGGGGGGGCCCCGAGGAGCCCAAGGGGGTCCCCCAAACCCCCCCCACGGAGGGGGGGCTCAGCCCCCCGCCCGCCCCGCGCCGCTCCGACAGCCTGGAGGAGCTGCTCAGCAAGGTGGGTGTCGGGGTGGGGAGGGTCTGGGGGGGTCCCTGTGCACCCCCTGCTCACACCAACCCCCCCCAGGAGGAGGCAGGACCCCCCCCCGAGCCCGCCGGGCCCCCCCCGGAGCCCCCCGAGGAGGTTTGGGCTGAGATGGTCGACACCAAATCCCCCGTGCAGGACTTTGAGAAGCTGCTGCCGGACCCCGCGCACAAGGTGGGGGGGACAGGGGGGCCTGGGGGGGATCCTGGGGGTACCTGGAGGGGTCCCGGGGAGGTTGAGGTGGGGTTTGGGTGTCCTGGAGGTCATTTGGGATGTGGGGAGGGGTTTGGGAGGGGGGACTGGAGGGATTTTGGGGGATTCTGAAGTTGGTTTTGGGGGGGGGGTGGGATGGCCCCGGGACTCAGCACAGGGAGACCTGGGGGGCATTGGAGGGGACTTTGGGGTGTCAGGGACCCCAGGAGGGGAAGGGGAGTTTGGAGAGGGGTCAGGGGAGGATTTGGGGTGACCCCTACCCCTATTTTGGGAGTTTGGAGAGGGGTCAGGGAGGATTTGGGGTGACCTGTACCCCCATTTTGGGAGTTTGGAGAGGGATTGGGGGGGGGTTAGGGTGACCCATACCCCCTTTTGGGGAGTTTGGAGAGGGGTCAGGGAGGATTTGGGGTGATCCCTATCCCCATTTTGTGAGTTTGGAGAGGAGTCAGGGAGGATTTGGGGTGATCTGTATCCCTATTTTAGGATTTTGGAGAGGGGTCAAGAAGGATTTGGGGTGACCCCTACCCCATTTTGTGCCCCCTCAGTGTTGTTGCCCCCAGACCCGTTCCAGCAGCTGCAGTGGGGACAGTCGGGGGCGGGGCAGGGTCTGGGGGTTCGGGGGTGCCCAGAGGGGGGTGTTGGGGTGCGGGTGGGTTTTGGGGTGACCTGTACCCCCCGGTTTCTCCCCTCCCCAGTGGCCCTTCAGCCCGGACCCCTTCCAGCAGCGGGCAGCCCTGTGCCTGGAGCGGGGGCAGTCGGTGCTCGTGGCCGCCCACACCTCGGCCGGCAAAACCGCCGTGGCCGAGTACGCCATCGCCCTGGCACGGCGCCACATGACACGGTGGGTCCCCAAACTGCACCCTGGGGGTCCCCAAAACCCATCCTGGGGGTCCCCAAAACCCACCCCCACGCACCTCAAATCGTGGTGGCCGAGTGTGCCATCGCCCTGGCACGGCAACGTGTGACCCTGGGGGACCCCAAAGCACATGGAGGTCCCCAAAACCCACCCTGGGGGTCCTCAAACCACACCCTGGGGTCCCCAAAACACATGGAGGTCCCCAAAACCCACCCTGGGGGTCCTCAAACCACACCCTGGGGTCCCCGAAACCCACCCTGGGGGTCCCCAAAACCCACCCCCATGCAGCTCAAACCACGGTGGCCGAGTACGCCATCGCCCTGGCACGGCGCCACATGACATGGTGGGTCCCCAAACCACATGGGAGTGCCCAAAAGCCACCCTGGGGGTCCCCAAACCACAGGGGGGTCCCCAAACTGCACCCTGGGGTCCCCGAAACCCACCCTGGGGGTCCCCAAAACCCACCCCCACGCACCTCAAATCGTGGTGGCTGAGTGTGCCATCGCCCTGGCACGGCACCGTGTGACCCTGGGGGACCCCAAACCACGTGGAGGTCCCCAAAACCCACCCTGGGGGTCCTCAAACCACACCCTGGGGGTCCCCAAACCACATGGGGGTCCCCACACCGCACCCTGGGGGTCCCCAGATCACACCCTCAGGGACCTCAAATGGTGGTGGCCGAATGCACATTGCCCTGGCACGGCAATGCGTGACCCTGGGGGTCCCCAAATTGCACCCTGGGGGTCCCCAGATCACATGGGGGTCCCCAAAACCCACCCTGGGGGTCCCCAAAACCCACCCCCCCGCACCTCAAACGGCAGTGGCCAAGTATACCATTGCCCTGGCACGGCAACATGTGACCCTGGGGGTCCCCAACCACACCCTGGGGGGGCCTTAAATGCTCTCTGGCTTGAACCCAACCTCCCCAGGACCCCCTAAAACCCACTGGGGGTCCCCAGAACTCTGTTTCCCCCCCCTCCCCCCATATTTGTCTTTTCTGCTCCTACTGAGGGGGCTCTCTGGGGTCCCATCCCTTGACTCCCCCCCGTGTCCTTCCCAGCTCCATCTCCACCTCCGGGGGGTCTGGGAGCTGTCCCAGGGGTCCCCCCCAAGCCCTGACCGCCCCCGTTTCCCCCCCCCCAGGTCCATCTACACGTCCCCCATCAAGGCCCTTTCCAACCAGAAGTTCCGGGATTTCCGGGAGACCTTCGGGGACGTGGGGCTGCTGACGGGGGACGTGCAGCTGCGCCCCGAGGCCGCCTGCCTGGTCATGACCACCGAGATCCTGCGGTGAGGGGCCGCTGGGGGGGCCTCGGGGGGGCTTGGTGGGGGGGCGTTGGGACCCCAAAATCCATCCCCGCTCACCCGTAGGTCGATGCTGTACAACGGCTCCGACGCCATCCGGGACCTGGAGTGGGTGATCTTTGATGAAGTGCACTATGTCAACGACGATGAGGTTTGGGGGGGTCTGGGGGGGTCTTAGGTGGGTTCTCACGGGGTTTGGGGGGCCCTCAGGGAGGTTTGGAGGGTCCTGATGGCGGGTTAGGGGGGCTGGGGGACATTTGGGAGACATCAGCCGGGACCTGGAGTGGGTGATCTTTGATGAAGTGCACTATGTCAACGACGATGAGGTTTGGGGAGTCTGGGGGGGCCTTAGGTGGGTTCTCACGGGGTTTGGGGGGCCCTCAGGGAGGTTTGGGGGGTTAGGGGGGCTCGGGGAGGTTTGGGGGACATCAGCCGGGACCTGGAGTGGGTCACCTGGTGCGTTGTGCCAGTGGCGAGGAGGGGGCAGTTTGGGGGTCCCCAAGAAGTTTAAAGGGGTCACTGGGGGTCTTGGGAGATCACCAAGGGGTCCTGGGGGGGAGTTTGGAGGGTCCCACAGAGGTTCTGGGAGTTTTGGGACCCCCCCCGACCCTCTCAGCAGGACCGATATGGGAGGACGTGCTGATTGTGGAGAATCTTGGAAGAACGGGGGTGTTTTGGGGAGCTCAGGGCTTTTGGGGAGGTTTTGGGGGGTCCCAGGAGGGTTTGGGGACCCCCCCTGACCCCCCCTGTGCTCCGCAGCGGGGGGTGGTGTGGGAGGAGGTGCTGATCCTGCTCCCCGAGCACGTGAAGCTGGTGCTGCTCAGTGCCACCGTCCCCAACGCCCTCGAGTTCGCCCAGTGGGTCGGGTACGGACCGGGGGGCGCGTCTGGGGGGGCCCTGCAGGGCTCTGGGGGGGCCGGGGGGTCTCTGAGAAGCACGTGGGGGGTCTTAGGGGGCTGGGGGGAGACCTGGGGGGGGGATGTGGAGGACATGGGGGGCTCAGAGGCGTGCTGGGGGTCCCTGGGGGGCCGGAGGGCTCTGGGGGTGGGGGGTAATGTTGTGGGGTGGGACAGGGGGACGTGGGGTGTGTGAGGGGAGTCCCTATGACCCCTGTCAGCCAGGTTTTACCCAATTCTGCTGCTTTTTGCCCCATTCCAGGTGCACAAAGCACCACTGTGTGCGGGTGCTCTCCACCCCGGGCTGGGGGGAGCACGGGGGGTTGGTGTGATCCCTCCATTGCCATTTTTGCCCAATTCTGGCTGTTTTCCCCCCGTTCCAGGTGCACAAAGCACCTCTGTGTGCGGGTGCTCTCCACCCCGGGCTGGGGGGAGCACAGGAGGCTGTGTGTGATCCCTCCATTGCCATTTTTGCCCAATTCTGGCTGTTTTCCCCCCGTTCCAGGCGCACCAAGCGCCGCTGTGTGCGGGTGCTCTCCACCCTGGGCCGGGGGGAGCATGGAGGGGTGTGTGTGATCCCTCCGTTGCCATTTTTGCCTAATTCTGGCTGTTTTCCCCCCGTTCCAGGTGCACAAAGCACCTCTGTGTGCGGGTGCTCTCCACCCCGGGCTGGGGGGAGCACGGGGGGTTGGTGTGATCCCTCCATTGCCATTCTTGCCCAATTCTGGCTGTTTTCCCCCCGTTCCAGGCGCACCAAGCGCCGCTGTGTGCGGGTTCTCTCCACCCCGCGGCGCCCGGTGCCGCTGGAGCATTTCCTGTTCACCGGGAACAGCTCCCGGACACGGCACCAGCTCTTCCCGCTGCTGGGCCCGGGGGGGGCCTTCAGCACCCAGGGGTGAGACCCCCACCTGCCCCTCACCTGCCCCATAGTTCACCTGCCCCATAGCTCACTTTTTACTTGCCCCATATCTCATCTCTTGCTTGCCCCATATCTCACCTCTCACCTGCCTCATATCTCACCTTTTACCTGCCCCACATCTCACCTCTCACTTGCCCCATATTTCATCTCTCACCTGCCCCATAGCTCACCTTTTACCTGCCCCATATCTCACCTTTTACCTGCCCCATAGTTCACCTCTTAACTGCCCCATATCTTACCTTTTACCTGCCCCATATCTCACCCCTTACCCGCCTCTCACCTGCCCCAGGTACTATGCAGCAGTGGAGGCCAAGAAGGAGCAGAGCAGCAAACACGCGCAGAGCTTCGGGGCGCGGCAGCCCACCATGGGGGGCTCTAATCCGGGACAGGTACGGGGGGGCTGGGGGCTGCTGAGGGTCCTGGGGGTCAGTTTGGGGGGTCCCGCTGACCCTGTGCTCCCCCCACACCTACCCAGGAGCGAGGGGTCTGCCTCTCCCTCCTGCTGACCCTACAGGGGCTTTGGGGGTCCTGGGGGGCAGTTTGGGGATCCCACTCACCCTGTGCTCCCCCCACACCTACCCAGGAGCGAGGGGTCTGGCTGTCCCTCCTGCTGACCCTGCAGGAGCTTTGGGGGTCCCAGGGGGGCAGTTTGGGGGTCCTGCTGACCCTGTGCTCCCCCCACACCTCCCCAGGAGCGAGGGGTCTGGCTGTCCCTGCTGGAGACCCTGCAGGGGCTTTGGGGGTCCCAGGGGGGCAGTTTGGGGGTCCTGCTGACCCTGTGCTCCCCCCACACCTCCCCAGGAGCGAGGGGTCTGGCTGTCCCTGCTGGAGACCCTGCGGGAGCGGGAGCTGCTGCCCGCGGTGACGTTCACCTTCTCGCGGGGCCGCTGCGAGGACCAGGCGGCCGCCCTGGGCTCCCTCGACCTGCTGAGCGGGGCCGAGCGCGGCAGCGTCCGGCAGTTCCTGACGCGCTGCCTGGCCCGGCTGCGGGGCTCCGACCGCCGCCTGCCTCAGGTGAGGCTTTGGGGGCCTCCCGGGGGCTGTGATGTGGGTGCAGGGGTCCCACGGGGCCAGGAACACCCCGTGTCCCCCTTCTTTGTCAGGTGTTGCAGCTGTCGGAGCTGCTGCAGCGCGGGATCGGGGTGCACCACGGCGGGGTCCTGCCCCTGCTCAAGGAGGTCGTGGAGATGCTCTTCAGCCAAGGGCTGGTCAAGGTGCGTGGGGCAGGCGTGGGGCCGTGGGTGAGGTGCTGCATCCCCATGTGGGGAATGGGGTCCTACCCTGCTGTGGCACTGCCCCATGGCGGTACCTCCAGCCCCGCACCTGCTCCAGGTGCTGTTTGCCACCGAGACCTTCGCCATGGGGGTGAACATGCCGGCGCGAACCGTCGTCTTCGATTCCATCCGCAAACACGACGGGAACAACTTCCGCGATCTCCTGCCCGGTGCGGGGCCGGGGGGCGGCTGTGGGGTCACCGGGGATGGCCGTGGGGCACCTGTGGGGCAGCATTTGGGGCCTCGGTGACATCTCTGTTGGGTTCCACCAGAGTGTTCCTGTAAATGAGGTCTGCGGGGCAGCTGTCGGGGTCTGAGTGCCATGTCTTGAATGTCCCCATGGGGTTATACGTGCAACGTGGGTGTTGTGGGGCGGCTGTCGGTCACTGTGGGGCAGGTGGGGAACACGATTGAAAAAACAGTAGGAAATGTGACCAGGATACGTCAGGTGAAAGTGTTGGGAGACGAGTGGAAAAACAGCAGGAAACGCAATTGAAAACCAGTGGGAAACGAGAGGGGAAAATGGTATGAAATGTGAGGGGAAAAATGGTGGGAAACGTGAGGAGAAAATGGCGGGAAACGTCAGGGAAAGTGGCAGGAAATGTGAGGAGGAGAAAAATGGCGGGGAACGTGAGGGGAAAATGGCAGGAAACGTGAGGGAAAAATGGCGGGAAATATGAGAGGAAAAGGGCGGGAAATGTGAGGGAGAAATGGCGGGAAATGTGAGGGGGAAATAGCAGGAAATGTGAGGGGAAAATAATGGGAAACGAGAGGGGAAAATGGTGGGAAATGTGAGGGGAAATGGCGGGGAACGTGAGGGGAAATGGCGGGGAACGTGAGGGGAAATGGCGGGGAACGTGAGGGGAAAATGGCAGGGAACGTGAGGGGAAAACGGCGGGAAATGTGAGGGGAAAATGGCGGGAGCGGCGTTGCCGTGGGGCAGGGCCGTGATTGACCGTGGGTCCGTGTCCCCCCAGGCGAGTACACGCAGATGTCGGGGCGTGCTGGGCGCCGGGGGCTGGACGCCACAGGCACCGTCATCATCCTCTGCAAGGGGCCCGTGCCCGACCTGCCCGACCTGCACCGCATGATGCTGGTGGGTCACGCGTGTTCACACGTGTCTCTCCTTGCTTTCCCCCCGCGCACACGTGACACCCCCGTGTGTGTCCCCAGGGCCGCCCGTCCCCTCTGCAGTCGCGGTTCCGCCTGACGTACCCCATGATCCTGCTGCTGCTCCGCGCCCCCGCCCTGCGCCCGCACGACCTGATGCGCCGCAGCTTCGCCGAGTTCCCGCTGCGCCGCGACGCCACGGTGAGGGACACCGGGGGACACGGGGGGGACATGTGGGGGTGAGGGAGACCAGGGGGACACGGGGGGACACACGCTGTGGGGGGACATGGGGACACACCGGGGGGACACGGTGGGGACACGCGGGGTGGGGGGACACAGGGACACACCGGGGGGACATGGGGGGTGTGGGGACATGGGGACACACCAGAGGGATGCAGGGGGGGACATGTGGAGTGGGGGGACACAGGGACACATTGGGGGGACACGGTGGGGACACGAGCGGTGGGGGGACACGGGGACGCACCGGGGGGACATGGGGGGCACATGCGGGGTGGAGGGACACGGGGACACGCCATGGTGAGGGGCACCGGGGGGATGTGGGGAAGACACGCGGGGTGGGGGGGGACACAAGGACATGCCATGGTGAGGGGCACTGGGGGGACATGGGGGGGCACATGGGGTGGGGGGACACGGGGACACACCGGGGGGACATGGTGGGGACACATGGGGTGGGGGGCACAGAGGGAGCGTGATGGGGTCATGCGGTGCGGGGGGACATGGGGACGCGCTGGGGGGACACGGGGACACGTCGTGGTGAGGGGCACTGGGGGAACACAGTGGGGACACGTGGGGTGGGGGACACAAGGACACACCACGGTGAGGGACACCGGGGGGACGTGGATGGGACACGCGGGATGGGGGGACACGGGGACACAGGGGGGACATGGGGGGACACACGGGGTGGGGGGACATGAGGACACGCCACAGTGAGGGGCACCGGGGGGACACGGAGAGGACATGCGGGGTGGGGGGACACAGGGACACACGAGGGGGACGTGGTGGGGACACACGGGGTGGGGGGACGTGGGGACATGCCACGGTGAGGGGCACTGGGGGGACATGGGGTGGACACGAGCAGTGGGGAGACAGGGGGACACACCGGGGGAACATGGTGGGGACATGTGGGGTGGGGGGACACGGGGACACAGCACGGTGAGGGGCACCGGGGGGACACGGGGGGGGACACGCGGGGTGGGGGGACATGGGGGCACTCTGGGGGGACATGGGGGGACACAGGGACACGCTGAAGGGATGTGGTGGGGACACACGGGGTGTGGGGACACGGGGGGGACGTGAGGGGGACACGCGGGGTGGGGGGACACGGGGACACACGAGGGGGGACACACGGGGTGGGGGGACACAGGGACACCCCAGGACTGGCTGCACCTCAGCAGGGGGAGTGGGGTAAGCTGGGAATGTCCCAGTAAGGAGTGGGGGGACACTGGGGGACACAGGCACACCCTGCCGGGGGGTCTGGGGGGCTCTGGGGACACGAGGGCAGCCCAGCGTGGAGACTCGGGGGTACTGGGGACAGCCCTGTGAGGGGACACTGGGGACACCCCCTGTTAGGGGTTAGGGGACACTGGGGACACCCCCCATTGGGGATTAGGGGACACTGGGGTCACCCCCCATTAGGGATTAGGGGACACGGGGGTCACCCCACATTAGGGGTTAGGGGACACTGGGGACACCCCCCATTAAGGGTTAGGGGACACTGGGGACACCCCCCATTTGGGGATTAGGGGATACTGGGGACACCCCTTATTAGGGGTTAGGGGACACTGAGGACATCTCCCGTTAGGGATTAGGGGACACTGGGGACACCCCCTATTAGGGGTTAGGGGACACTGGGGACACCCCTCATTGGGGATTAGGGGACACTGGGGACACTGCAGCAATGACTGGGTGACACTGGGGACATGGAGGCACCCCAGTGTAGGGGCTGGGAGACACTGGGACAGCCCAGCATGGACACTGGGACACCCCAGTAAGGACTGGGGGGGGCACTGGGGCACCCCAATACGGGCACTGGAGAGCACTGGGATGCCCCAGTAAGGTCACTGGGACACACTGGGTGCCCCCCCAACACCACGTCCCATCCCCCAGGCACAGACTCGTCGCGTGGCCGCCCTTCAGGAGGCTCTGGCGGCTCTGGGGGACCCCGAGGGGACCCCGGGGGACATGGGGGACCTGCCCCAGTACCACCGAGCCGTGGTGGGGCTGCGCCGCGCCCGGGGGGTGCTCCAGGTGGGTACGGGGGGGGACACCCCTTCTGGGGGTCCTGGGGGGGCAGGAGGGGGGGATTTGGGGAGGGGACACCCCTTCTGGGGGTCCGGGGGGGGGGCAGGAAGGGGGGATTTGGGGAGGGGACACCCCTTCTGGGGTCCGGGGGGGGCAGGAGGGGGGGATTTGGGGAGGGGACACCCCTTCTGGGGGTCCGGGGGGGGCAGGAGGGGGGGATTTGGGGAGGGGACACCCCTTCTGGGGGTCCGGGGGGGGCAGGAGGGGGGGATTTGGGGAGGGGGACACCCCTTCTGGGGGTCCGGGGGGGGCAGGAGGGGGGGATTTGGGGAGGGGACACCCCTTCTGGGGGTCCGGGGGGGCAGGAGGGGGGGATTTGGGGAGGGGACACCCCTTCTGGGGGTCCGGGGGGGGGCAGGAGGGGGGGATTTGGGGAGGGGACACCCCTTCTGGGGGTCCTGGGGGGGCGGGAATGGGGGATTTGGGGAGGGTCTGGGCCTATGGGGGAGCCTGTGGGGTCCAGGGGACATGGGGAGGGTCCCGGGGGATTCTGAGGGGACCCATTTGGGGGGTCTTGGGAAGACTGGGGGAGGTCCTAGGATGCGTTTGGGGTGGGGTGGGGGCACTGGGGGGGCCCTGAGGACCCTTTTTGGGGGTCCTGGGGGTGCTGTGGGGTGCTGACGGGGTCTGGGGTCCCCAGCGGTGCCTGGCACAGGCCGGGGGGCAGCGGGTGCTGGCACCGGGCCGGGTGGTGGTGGTCTGCACCCCGAGACACCGCAACGCGCTGGGGCTCATCCTGCAGGTACCCCAAAACCCCCCAAAAACCCCTTTAACCCTCCCCAACTCCCCCCAAACACCACAACGCACTGGGGCTCGTCCTGCAGGTACCCCAAAACCCCAAACACCCCCCTCAACCCTCCCCAACTCCCCCCCCAAACACCACAACGCACTGGGGCTCGTCCTGCAGGTACCCCAAAACCCCAAACATCCCCCTTAACCCTCCCCAACTCCCCCCCAAACACCACAACACTCTGGGGCTCGTCCTGCAGGTACCCCAAAACCCCCCCAAAGCCCCTTTAACTCTCCCCAACCCCCCCAAACACCACAACACCCTGGGGCTCATCCTGCAGGTACCCCAAAACCACACAAACACCCCTTTAACCCTCCACAGCCCCCCCAAACACCACAACATGCTGGGGCTCGTCCTGCAGGTACCCCAAAACCCCCCCAAAACCCCTTTAACCCTCCACAACTCCCCCCCAAACACCACAATGCGCTGGGGCTCATCCTGCAGGTACCCCAAAACCCCCCCAAAACCCCTTTAACCCTCCCCAACCCCCCCAAACACCACAATATGCTGGGGCTCATACTGCAGGTACCCCAAAACCCCAAACATCCCCCTTAACCCTCCCCAACTCCCCCCCCAAACACCACAACACTCTGGGGCTCGTCCTGCAGGTACCCCAAAACCCCACAAACACCCCCCTCAACTCTCCACAACCCTCCCAACCCCCCCCCAAACACCAGAACACGCTGGGGCTCATCCTGCAGATACCCCAATACCCCAAAAACACCCCTTTAACCCTCCCCAACCCCCCCAAACACCACAACATGCTGGGGCTCGTCCTGCAGGTACCCCAAAACCCCAAAAACACCCCTTTAACCCTCCACAACCCCCCCAAACACCACAATGCCCTGGGGCTCATCCTGCAGGTACCCCAAGACCCCACAAACACCCCCAAACCCTCACAGACCCCCCCAAACCTATCAACCCTCCCCCCCAACCCCACAAACACCCCCAAACCCTCACAGCCCCCCCCAATCTACCAACCCTCCCTCAAACCTTCTTCCAACCCTTAAAATCCCCCCCAAATCCCTCCAACACCCCGAATCACCCACGAAAGAAAAAAGTACCCCCCTAAACCCCCCCTGGGTCCCCCCCAAACTCTTCTCCGAGCCCCTAAAACCCCGAGTAACCTCCCACCACCCCCCTGAATCCTCCCAAACAACCCCCAAACCCCCTCAATCCCCCTCCTCTAACCCCCCCCAACGTGGGGGTCCCCCCCCAGGTGAGCTCCGGGAGCTCCGGCCGCACCTTCGCGACGCTGGTGCTGAGCGAGAAGCCCCCCGAGAACGGGGGGGCCCCCCCAGAGCCCCCCCTGGACGTGCCCTACCCCGAGGACCTGCTGCTCACCCGCCTCTTCCTGCCTGAGGGTCTGCACCCCAAAAAAAGGGGGGGGCACCCCCATGTCTGGGACCACCCCCCTCGAGGGATTTGGGAGGGTCACGAGGGGCTTTAGGGAGTCTCTGGGGATTTTGGGGGGGGTCTGTGGACACCTGAGTCCCTTCTTGGGGGGATCTGGGGGTCCGTGTGAGGGGTTTGGGGGGGTCTCTGGGGATTTTGAGGGGGTCTGTGGACACCTGAGTTCCTCCTGGGGAGGGTCTGGGGGGGCCGTGTAAGGGATTTGGGGGGGTCTCTGGAGATTTTGGGGGGTCCGTGGACACCTGAGTCCCTTCTGGGGGGGTCTGGGGGGTCGTGTGAGGGATTTGGGGAGGTCTCTGAGGGATTTGGGAGGGTCTCTGAGGGGTTTGGGGAGGTCTCTGAGGGATTTGGGGGGGTCTCTGAGGGGTTTGGGGGGGTCTCTGAGGGGTTTGGGGGGGTCTGCAGATTCCCTGGTCCCTTTTTAGGGGTTCCCTGGAGATCTGGGGATTACCGGCTCCGTTCCGGGTGGGTTTGGGGGTCCCCCCAGGGATTTTGAGGGCGATCTCTGAACACTTGGGAGGTCCTGGATGCCTGGGGGGTGTCTCTGGGGTTTTGGGTCCCTCCCCCAAGACGTTTTGGGGTCCCCCCAGGCCCCCCCGGGCACGTGTTGGAGCAGCTGCGCCCCGAGGACATCGTGGGGGTCACGGCCAAGACCCTGCGGGTGAACCCCGAGACGCTGCTGCAGGAGCTGCGCCCCCAGAGGGGACCCCGGCCCCGGTACGGGGGTCCCTGGGGGGCTTGGGGGGTCCCTGGGGAATTTGGGGTCCCTGGGGGGCTTGGGGGGTCCCTGGGGGGTTTGGGGGGTCCCTGGGGGCTTTGGGGGTCCCTGGGGGGTCCCTGGGGAATTTGGGGGTCCCTGGGGGGCTTGGGGGGTCCCTGGGGGGTTTGGGGTTCCCTGGGGGGAAACTGGGGGTCCTGAGGGGGAAATCAGGGCTCCATGGAGGGGAATTTGGGTCCCTGGGTGGATTTTGGGGTTCCCAAAGGCACATCAGGGAGTCTGACGGTGCTTTTTTGGGGGGGGGGGTCCCCCTGATTTTGAGGGTTCTGAAAAAGGGGGAGGTCTTCATAATTTTGGGGTATTTTGGGGCAGTCCCCCTGATTTTGAGGGTTCTGAAGAAGGGGGAGGTCTTCATAATTTTGGGGTGTTTTGGGGGTTTCTTTGGATTGTGGGGTTTCAGGGGGCGATTCCTTCCCTGTTTAGGGATCCTCTGAGGGGGGGGGTGACCAGGTTTTTGGGGGGTTCTCCCCCGTTTTAGGGTCCTTGGGGAGGTCCCTGTGGATATCGGGGTCCTGGGGAGGGGTTCTCCCCCCTCCTGGGGTCCCAGGGGGTCTCCCCTGTGCTGTGGGACCACCCTGAGCCCCCTTCCCCCCCCCCCCCCCCCAGGTCACCCCCCCTCGGGGCAGGGGTGGGGTCGGCGGTGCAGGAGCTGGCCCAGCTGGCGGGGGGGGCCCCCAAAGACGGGGGGCTGCCCTTGCTGGAGGCTCTGGGGGTGCCCCCGGGCCGGGACCCCGAGGCGGTGGCGGCGGCGGCCGAGCTGCGGGCGCTGGGGGGGTCCCTGCGCTCCTTCCGCTGCGTCCACAGCCCCCGCTTCCCTCAGCAGGTACGAGGGGGGGGCTGAGGGGGGGCCCTGAGGGGTTTGGGGGACCCCCCTGACCCTCCTGCCGTGCCCCCCCAGTACGCCCAGTTCGCCGCGCGGCAGGAGCTGCTGGAGCAGCTGGAGGAGCTCCAGTTCCAGCTCTCGGACCAGTCGCTGCTGCTGCTGCCCGAGTACCACCAGCGCCTCGAGGTGGGGACCCCCGGCACCCCCCTGTACCCCCAACCCCCCCCAAGATCCCCCTTCTACCTCCAACCTCCCCCCGGGACCCCCCTTGTACCCCCAACCCCCCCGGGACTTCCCTTGTACCCCTAAAGCTCCCCGGGACCACCCTGACACCCCCTGTCCCTGTGCCAGGTGCTGATGGAGCTGGGGTACATTTTGGGGTCCCCCTGACCCCCCTGTGCCCCCCCAGGTGCTGACGGAGCTGGGGTACATTTTGGGGTCCCCCTGACCCCCTTAACCCCTGTTACCCCCCCCCCAAGGTGCTGACAGAGCTGGGGTACATTTTGGGGACCCCTCACCCCCCTAACCCCCCCTGCTTCCCCCCCCAGGTGCTGACAGAGCTGGGGTACATTTTGGGGTCCCTCTAACCCCCATAACTCCTGTTTTCCCCCCCCCCAGGTGCTGACAGAGCTGGGGTACATTTTGGGGTCCCCCTGACCCCCCTAACCCCCCTGTTCTCCCCCCAGGTGCTGACGGAGCTGGGGTACATTTTAGGGTCCCCCTGACCCCCCTAACCCCCCTGTTCTCCCCCCCAGGTGCTGACGGAGCTGGGGTACATCTCGGGGGGGGCGGTGGCCCTGGGGGGCCGCGTGGCCGCCCTGCTGAGCACGGAGCAGCTCGTGCTGACGGAGCTGCTGCTCGGCAACGTCCTGGCGCCGCTGCGGCCCGAGGAGAGCGTGGCCCTGCTGTCCTGCCTCGTCACCCCTGGGCGCGGGGACCCCCTGCCCGAGGGCCTCCCCGCACCCCTCACACAGGTACCACCAGTGTTGGGGAGCCCGGAGGGATTGGGGACCCCCTGCCCGAGGGTCTCCCCGTGCCCCTCACACAGGTACCCCCGGCCCTGGGGAGCCCCGAGGGATTGGGGACCCCCAGTGCCCCTCACACAGGTACCCCCGGCCCTGGGGAGCCCTGAGGGATTGGGGACCCCCAGTGCCCCTCACACAGGTACCCCCAGCCCTGGGGGACCCCGAGGGATTGGGGACCCCCTGCCCGAGGGTCTCCCCGTGCCCCTCACACAGGTACCCCCAGTATTGGGGAGCCCCGAGGGATTGGGGTCCCTGGGGCTGCGTGGAGGAGCACTCTGGGTGTGAGGGTCCATGGGGTGGTGCCTCCGGGGTGAGGGGCCCCCCCGTGTATCTGTCGGGTGGTGGGGGGCAGGATCCAGGCTGGAGTGAGGGGTCCCTGACCCGGGGGTCCCTCCCCGTGTCCCCCCCCAGGCCCTGGAGCGGCTCCGGGGCGTCGCCGCCCGCGTGGGGCGGCTGGAGCAGGAGCACGGCCTCGGGCCCGGCCCCGACGACTTCGTGGCCCAGTTCGGCTTCAGCCTCGTGCAGGTGGTCTACGAGTGGGCCCGTGGCATGGTGAGACCCCCAGGGACCCCCCCGAGACCCCGAGACTCCCACAAACCCCCGCTATCCCCCCCCAGCCCTTCGCAGACATCGCCCGGCTGGCACCGGTGCAGGAGGGGACGGTGGTCCCTGGTGGTCCCTGGTGGTCCTTGGTGGTCCCTGGTGATCCCTCCTGATCCCTGGTGGTCCCTGAGCCCCCTGTCCCCCTGTGTCTCCCCCAGCCCTTTGAGGACATCGCCCGGCTGGCGCCGGTGCAGGAGGGGACGGTGGTCCCTTGTGGTCCCCGGTGGTCCCTCATGATCCCTGGTGGTCCTTGGTGGTCCCTCATGATCCCTGGTGGTCCCTGAGCCCCCTGTCCCCCCCGTGTCTCCTCCAGCCCTTCGCAACATCGCCCGGCTGGCGCCGGTGCAGAAGGGGACGGTGGTCCCTCATGATCCCTGGTGGTCCCTGGTGATCCCCGGTGGTCCCTGGTGATCCCTCATGATCCCTGGTGGTCCCTGAGCCCCCTGTCCCCCCGTGTCTCCTCCAGCCCTTCACGGACATCGCCCGGCTGGCGCTGGTGCAGGAGGGGACGGTGGTCCCTGGGGGTCCCTGGTGGTCTCTGGTGATCCCTGGTGGTCCCCGGTGGTCCCTCGTGATCCCTGGTGGTCCCTGAGCCCCCTGTCCCCCCGTGTCTCCCGCAGCCCTTCGCGGACATCGCCCGGCTGGCACCGGTGCAGGAGGGGACGGTGGTGCGGGCGATCCAGCGGCTGGAGGAGCTGCTGCGGGAGCTGCGCCAGGCCGGGCGCGTCGTGGGGGACCCGGCGCTGGCCACCAAGATGGAGGCGGCGGCTGCCATGATCAAACGGGACATCGTGTTCGCCGCCAGCCTGTACACGCAATAAAGGGGGCAGGGACCCCCCCCCGGCTTGAAATGGTTCAGTCCAACGTCCCCGTTGGCTCTACGTGGTTTTGTCCAACCCCAACAACCCCCCTGTTATCTCACGTGGTTCAGTCCCACCCCTCGTTATCTCACATGGTTCAGTCCAACCCCCCCCCCCGTTATCTCACGTGGTTTAGCCCATTCACCCCCTCCCCGGTTAAACCCGTTCCCCCCCCCCCGCTGTTGTCCCCATTCATTCCAGGCCTCCCCCATTGCCCACATGGTTCAGTCCATCCCCCCCTGCCTTCCCCCCCCCCCATTGGCTCCAAATGGTTCAGTCCCCACCGCGGTGCCTCCCGGTATGGTGGCGCAGTGACGTCATCACGGCGCGCCCGGGGCCGTCCCGGAGCCCCCCCCATCCATGAGCCGCCGCCGCCGCCTCGGGGGCACCGACATCGCCCTCGGGGCCAAACGGCGCCGCCCGGAGCTGCCCGGGCAGGGCCCGCGCCCCGACGGTACCGCGGGGGGTCTCCGGGGGCGGGTCTCGGGGGGAACCGGGGAGAGCCGGAGGGTCCCGGGGGTGTCCCGGTGGTCCTGAGGCTCTGGGGGGGTCTCGGGGGTGTTCCGGTGGGTCCCGGGGCTCTGGGGGGGTCCTGGGGGTCCGTGGGGGTTCCGGAGGGCCCCGGGGGTGTCCCGGTGGTCCCGAAGCTCTGGGGGGGTCCTGGGGGTCCGTGGGGGTTCCGGAGGGCCCCGGGGGTGTCCTGGTGGTCCCGAGGCTCCGGAGGGGGGTCCCGGTGGGTCCCGGGACTCCAGGGGGGTCCGTGGGGGGTCCGGAGGGTCCCGGGGATGTCCCGGTGGTCCCGGGGCTCTGGGGGGGTCCTGAGGGTGTTCCGGTGGTCCCGAGACTCCAGGGGGGTCCGTGGGGGGTCCCGAGGGTCCCGGGGATGTCCCGGTGGTCTCGGGGCTCTGGAGGGTCTCTGGGGGTGTCCCGGGGGTCCGGGGCGTCCTGGTGGGTTCCTGTGGAGGTCCTGGAGGTTCGTGGTGTGTCCCATCTCTCTTGTGGGTGTCCCCGGTGTACTCCGGGGGTCTCACTCCCCCCACACACCCCCCAGGCAGCCCCGGGGCCGTGGAGGCCGCTCCGGGGTGTCCCTGGGGGTGTCCCTGGGGGTGTCCCCGGTGTACCCCGGGGGTCTCACCCCCCCCAGCGCCCCCCAGGCAGCCCCGGGGCCGTGGAGGCCGCTCTGGGGGGGTGTGTCCGGTGTACCCGGGGGGTCTCACCCCCCCCACACGCCCCCCAGGCAGCCCCGGGGCCGTGGAGGCCGCCCTGGCCGCCGTGTCCTCGCTGTTCCCGCGGGGGCTCTTCGGGGACTCGCTGCCCCCGCTGGTGCTGCGGCACCAACTCTACGACGTGGTGCGGGACCGCACGGCCGTGGATCGGCACCTGGTGAGCCCCGGGGGGGTCTGGGGACCACCCTGAGCCCCCCCCGGACCCTCCCCAACCCCGTGTGACCCCCCCTTTCAGAACCGCCTGCGGGACGAGGGGCAGGTCCGGCTGCTCCACCTGGGGCTGGGCCCGGGCCCCGACGCGCTGGGAGTGGTGAGGACGGAGCTGTACCGGGACAAGGTGCGCGGGGAGGGGGGTTTATGGAGGCTTGGGGGGGATCTCATTGACCCTCCTGACCCCCCCCTGCGCCCCCCCAGGCCCTGCAGGCCGTGGCTGGGACCCCCCGGGAGGGGCTGGTGCGGCGCTTCCTGGACGAGGTGGTGGCGGCGACGCCGGAGCTGAGCTACGACAGCGGCGCGATGGAGCGGCGGGGGTTTGGGGACCGGGACGTCACGTACGGAGGGGGGGCTCTAAGGGAGGTGGGAGACACCCTGGGGTGGGATTGGGGTCCCCCAAGGTGGGGCTGGGGGACTGCAGACCCTGTTTCCCCCTCCCCGGGTTAGATTTGAGGTCTTCTAAAGGATGGGCGGGGGGGCTGCAGACACCTCTCGGGGTGGGATTTTGGGGGTTCCCTGGGATTCCCTGAGGTGGATTTGGGTTTCTTGGGGGGGGGACGACTGGGGACTCCTTGAGGTGGGATTGGGATCCTTTCTGGAGTCTGTTCTGTGTTGGGTTTGAGGGCCCTCAGGGGGGGCTGTGGGGGCCGTACAGAGCATGTTGGGGGGTCCTTCCCCCCCCAGACGCTTCCCCCTGTGCCCCCCCAGGCAGTTGGTGGTCTCAGGGGTGCTGATGTGACCCCCCCTGTGCCCCCCCAGGCAGTTGGTTTCTCGGGGGAGCTGATGTGACCCCCCCAGGCAGTTGGTGGTCTCGGGGGTGCTGATGTGACCCCCCTGTGCCCCCCCAGGCAGTTGGTGGTCTCGGGGGTGCTGATGTGACCCCCCCTGTGCCCCCCCAGGCAGTTGGTGGTCTCGGGGGTGCTCACGGTCCGCGACGCCGGCAGTTGGTGGTTGGCAGTGCCGGGGGTCGGGCGCTTCGTGCGGGCCCTGCTGAGGGGTGAGTGGGACCCCCTTGGCCTCCCCTGAGCCCCCCTCACGCTGGTTGGGGGGTCCCTGGGGGTCTCTGCCCCCCCCATAACCCCCCCCGTGCCCCCCAGGCCGCCGGGCCGTGCTGTCCGTGGTTCGTCGCTCGCGGCACCGGGAGGTTCCGCTGCGGGAGCTGCAGAGGGCGAAGCCCCCCCCGGGCGCCCGCCTGGGGGTCCCCTTCCTGCTGCACGACCTGCTGGGGGCACAGGAGCTGCTCAGGTACCCACCCCTGGCCCGGGGGGGACTCCTTGGGGACACCTCAGGGACCCCTGGGTGGCCCCTGACCCCCCTGTGACCCCTGACCCCCCTGTGACCCCTGGCCCGGGGGTGACTCCTTGGGACACCTCAGGGACCCCCTGACCCCTGGGTGACCCCTGACCCCCCTGTGACCCCTGACCCGGGGGGGACTCCTTGGGGACACCTCAGGGACCCCCTGACCCCTGGGTGACCCCTGACCTCCCTGTGGCCCCTGACCCGGGGGTGACTCCTTGGGGACACCTCAGGGACCCCTGAGAGACCCCCTGACCCCCCTGTGACCCCTGACCCGGGGGTGACTCCTTGGGGACCCCTCAGGGACCCCTGGGTGACCCCTGACCCCCCTGTGACCCCTGACCCAGGGGGGACTCCTTGGGGACCCCTCAGGGACCCCTGGGTGACCCCTGACCCCCCTGTGACCCCTGACCCAGGGGTGACTCCTTGGGGACCCCTCAGGGACCCCTGGGTGACCCCTGACCCCCCTGTGACTCCTTGGGGACACCTCAGGGACCCCTGAGGGACCCCCTGACCCCTGGGTGACCCCTGAACCCCTGTGACCCCTGACCGGGGGGTGACTCCTTGGAGACCCCTCAGGGACCCCTGAGGGACCCCCTGGGTGACCCCTGACCCCCCTGTGACCCCCGTGACCCCTGACCCCCTGTAACACCCCCGTGCCCACCCGCAGTGTCCCCACCCCCGCGGGTCCCCTCCTGCGATTGGCCGAGCCCTGACCGGACCCTTCCCAGGATGCACCGGGGCGACCGAAGGGGCGTGACCCTCATTCAGCCACGCCCATTTTCTGGGAGAGGGGATGTGGCCACAACAGCCCCCGCCCCTTCAAACAGCACCGTTGTGGGTGTGACCCTGCCTTAGCCCCGCCCCCCCGCGGGCGGGGGGAGTCTCCCCGGTTTGGGTGGGAGCAACGGAAGTGCAATAAAGCAATAAAAGCGATAAACCCAGTAAAATATAGTTATTTTTACTGATGGAGTTTGTGTGTGGACCCTACACGTGGTGTTGCCCTTTTAAGACCAGGCTCCGCTCCCTGACAAAAGTGCAGCAAAACCAATAAAAACAATAAATTATTTTTTTGACTTACATTAAAATATTAAATAATAGGCAATAATAATAATTAGACTAATAAAAAAATTAAAGAATTATAAATTCAATAGTTAAATTATTAGGTTAATTTATTCACTCTAAATTTATTTTAATTTTATTTAAATGTTTAGTTTATTATTTACTATTTATTAATAAATCATTAAAACGGATATATTTTTTGCGGACCCCACACGCGCGCCGTTACCCTTTTAAGAGTAAAAACCACCCGGCCCCGTTGCCGTTTTAAGGGCGGGCCCCGCCCTCGCGGCGGTCACGTGCCCCGCGACACGGGTTTGCCGGTGACACTTCCGGGTTCTCTTAAAGGGGCCGCGATGCTCCGGGCGCTGCTGCCGCCGCTGCTGCTCGCGGTGGGGGCCGCGGGGCGCTGGCAGCCGACCCCCGACACGGTACCGGGGGGGGGGGGGACATGGGGGGTACCCACTGATCCCACCCTGACCCCACACCGATCCCCGACACGGTACCGGGGGGAAGGGGACCCCCTGACCCCGCCCTGCCCCCCCCGCTGACCCCACACCGACCCCCGACACGGTACCGGGAGGGGGGGACATGGGGGGTACCCACTGACCCCACCCTGACCCCCCCGGCACTCGGACCCCCCCCGGGGCGTAAAAGCCCCTCCCGGGGACCCCACAGGGCTTTCGGTGATGCTCCCCCCCCCGCACACCCCCACTGTCCCCCCAGGCCCCCCCAATGTTCCCCCGCAGCCCCATACCCCCCCCAAGGACCCCTCAGCCCCATAACCCCCCTAGGACCCCTCCCAGCCCCATAACCCCCCCCCAAGGCCCCCCCATTATTGCCCCTCTATGTCCCCCCCAATGTTCCCCCCCAGCCCCATAATCCCCCCAAGGACCCTCCCAGCCCAATAACCCCCCCCCCAAAGCTTCCCCCCTTATTACCCCTCTAGGTCCCCCCAGTGTTTCCTCCTCAGCCCCATAAACCCCCTAAGGACCCCTCCTAGCCCCACAACCCCCCCAAAGTCCCCCTAGCCCCATAACCCCCCTAAAGACCCCCCGCAGCCTCATAACCCCCCCCCCCCAAAGCTCCCCCCATTACTACCCCTCTAGGACCCCCCCAATGTCCCCCCCCAGCCCCATAACCTCCCCCAAGGCCTCTCCATTATTGCCCCTCTAGGTCCCCCCCAATGTTCCCTCCCAGCCCCATAACCCCCCCAAAGACCCCCCGCAGCCCCATAACCCCCCCCCCCCAAAGCTCCCCCCATTATTGCCCCTCTCTTCCACCCTGTCACTTCCCCCCCCCCGACCCCCCCCGTCACCCCGGGACCCCTCCCCGACCCCAAAAGCCCCCGATAACCCCCTCATCCCCCCCCCCCCAGGTGCGGCCGCGGGTGGTGCGGGAGCAGGTGCTGTGGGTGAGCGGGGAGGGGCGCGGGGGGGTCCACACCTTCCGCGTGCCCCTGGTGGTCGCCACCCCCGGGGGGGCCCTGCTCGCCTGTGCCGAGGGCAGGAAACAATCGGCGGGGGACGTGGGGGCCAAAGTCATCGCCTGCCGCCGCTCCCCCGACGGAGGTGGGGGGCATGGGGGGGTCCTGGGGGGGTCCTGGAGGGGATCTGAGAGGGATTTGTGGGGTCTGGGAGGTTTTTGGGAAGGTCGGGGGGGGGGGCTGAAGGTCCCTGAGGGGTTTCTGGGGGATATTGGGGAGGTCTAGGGGGGTCCTGGGGGGACCCTCACGGGGGCTGGGGGGATCCTGGGGGTCCCTGAGTGGTCTCTGGGGCGATCTCTGGGGGGGTTTGGGAGGTTTTTGGGGAGGGCTGGGGGGAGCTCTGAGGGGTCTCTCAGAGAGATTGGGGGGTGGATTTGGGGGTCTCTGGGTGTGTGGGGGGGGCTGTCCCTGTGTGACCCTGGGGGTGTGTGAGGGGGGGTCTCTGCCCGTGTGTGTCCCCCCCTCTTCCCCAGGAGCCACGTGGGGCCCCACGGAGGTGGCGGCCGACGACGGCTGGGGGGGGGACGGGCTGAATTTGGGGGCCCTGCTGAGCGTGGGCCCCGAGGTGCTGCTGCTCTTCGCCCGCTGCGCCCACCCCCCCCAGCCCTGCGGGCCCCCCACCACCCTCCTGCTGCGCAGCCGAGACGGGGGCCGCTCCTGGGGGCCCCCCCAGAACCTCTCGGGGGTCGTGGGGGGGGAGGTTTTCGCCCCCGGGCCCGGCAGCGGCATCCAGGTAACGGGGGGGGGGGGCTGGGGGGAGGGGAATTGGGGGGGGTCGGGGGGTCGGGGGGGGGGGCTGGGGAGGGGAATTGGGGGTGTCAGGGGGTCGGGGGGGGGGGCTGGGGAGGGGAATTGGGGGTGTCAGGGGGTCCCGGGTGGGCAGCAGCATCCAGGTACGGGGGGGGGGGGAGGGGAATTGGGGGTGTCGGGGGGTCCCGGGTGGGCAGCGGCATCCAGGTAATGAAAGGGGGGGGCTGGGGAGGGGAATTGGGGGTGTCGGGGGGTCCCGGGAATCCAGGGATGGGGGAACCCTCATATTTGGGGGGCCCCGGGAACTGGGGGTGTCGGGGGGTCCCGGGTGGGCAGCGGCATCCAGGTAACCGGGGGGGGGGCTGGGGGAGGGAATTAGGGGTGTCGGGGTGTCCCGGGGGGTCTCACCCCCCTGTTTGTGTCCCTGTCCCCCCCCCAGAAGCAGAGCCCCCCCTTCCGGGGCCGGCTGGTGTTCTGCGGGCACGGTACCCTGGAGCGGGACGGGGTCTCGCTGCTGCTCAGCGACGACGGGGGGGTCTCGTGGCGCAGGGGGGGGGTCCTGCCCGCCATCCCCTTCGGGGCCCCCCGGCACCCCCGGGACTTCACCCCCGACGAGTGCCAGGTCAGGGGAGGGGCTGCGATGGAGGGGGGGGGGTTCCGGGGGTGGGGGGAGTCTGGGAATTGGGGTTTTGGGTGCAAGGGGGGGGTCCTGGGGGCGGGGGGAGTCTGGGAATTGGGATTTTGGGAGCGGGGGCGGGTCTGGGGGGGGGTCCTGGGGATGAGGGGAGTCTGGGAACTGGGGTTTTGGGGGCAATGAGGGTCTCCTGGGGGCTTCCTGGGGGACCCAGAAGTCCAGGGAATGGGGGGACTCTGGGAATTGGGGGGGCTCCTGGGGGACCCGGGAATCCAGGGATGGGGGGACTTTGGGAATTGGGGGGGCTCCTGGGGGCTCTTGGGTGGCTTCTGGGGGCCCTGGGAGTCCAGGGATGGGGAGACTCTGGGAATTGTTGGGATTGGGGGCAATGGGGGTCTCTTGGGGGACCCGGGAGTCCAGGGATGGGGGGACCCTCATATTTGGAGGGTCCCAGGAGTCCAGGGATGGGGGAACCCTCATATTTAGGGTTCCCAGCTGCCTTATGTGTCGGGGGGTCCGTGTTGTGCTCAGCTATTGG
>NW_022476513.1:0-24052 GCF_009829145.1 Chiroxiphia lanceolata
GAACAGGGACTGGGATTGGGAACAGGGACCGGGAACAGGGAATGAGAACAGGGACTGGGAATCAGAACAGGGACCGGGAACAGGGACCGGGAACAGGGAATGAGAACAGGGACTGGGACCGGGAACAGGGACCGGGACTGGCAACAGGGGCTGGGATTAGGAACAGGGATTGGGAACGGGAACAGGGACCGGGACTGGCAACAGGGACTGGGATTGGGAACAGGGACCGGGAACGGCAACAAGGACCGGGACTGGCAACAGGGATTGGGAACGGGAACAGGGACCGGGATTGGGAACAGGGACCGGGAACGGCAACAAGGACCGGGACTGGCAACAGGGATTGGGAACGGGAACAGGGACCGGGACCGGCAACAGGGACCGGGATTGGCAACAGGGACCGAGATCAGGAACAGGGAGTGGGAACAGGGGCTGAGATGGGCTGTGGGACCTGCAGCGGGAGTGGGATTGGGGTCAGGATCGGGGCTGGAATTGGGGTTGGCATTGGGACTGCAGTTGGGATCGGGATCAGCGTGAGGGCTGAGACTGGGACTGGGACTGCAGCTGGGATCGGGACTGGCATCGGAGCTGGGCTGGGGTCTGGAATGAGGCGGCATCGGGGCTGCCACTGGGGTCGGTTTTGGGATCGCAGCCGGCAGCGGGCTGGGATCGGGATTGGGATCGCAGCCGGCACGGGTTGGGATCGGGGCAGGGACCGGGACTGGGATCGCAGCCGGCACGGGCTGGGATCGGGATTGGGATTGGGATGGCAGCCGGTACGGGTCGGGTGCGGGAAGCGGAGTCTTGGGGTCCCCTCCGTCCCCGTCCCGTCCCCCCCTCCCGGGACTCACCGCGACCTGCGAGCTGGAGCAGGAGAACATCCGCTTCATGGCCGGGACCCCCGGGTGCCCCCCCGTTCCCAGGACCCCCGGGTGCCCCCCACCCGCTCCCAGGACCCCCGGGTGCCCCCCGAGGTCCTGGGACCCCCGTGTGTCCCCCCCACCAGGTCCTGGGACCCCCCCGTGTGTGTCCCCCCCGCCGCTGCGGGATCTGCGGGGCCGCGTCCTCCGCCCGTCCCCGCCCCGCCCCCGGTCCCGCCCCGGGAACGGCCCCGCCCGGGGAGGGTGCGCCCCAAAACCTGGGGAGGGGGAGGTCCCCCCCATCGCCCCCTCCTCGCCCCAAACTCCGGCTGAGACCCGGCACACTCAGTGCAGGGCTGAGACCCGACACACTCAGTGCAGGGATGAGACCCGGCACACTCAGTGCAGGGCTGAGACCCGACACACTCAGTGCAGGGCTGAGACCCGGCACACTCAGTGCACGGATGAGACCCGACACGCTCAGTGCAGGGCTGAGACCCGACACACTCAGTGCAGGGCTGAGACCCGGCACACTCAGTGCAGGGATGAGACCCGGCACACTCAGTGCAGGGATGAGACCTGGCACACTCAGTGCAGGGATGAGACCCCCCAGCACTCACTGCCCTGCTGAGACCCCCCCGCGCTCCGTGCCCGGCTGAGACCCCCGGCCCAACCCCCCCTGCCCCGTTTTGGCTCCAAACTCCTCATTTTAACCATTTTCCGAATTTTTTTTTTTTTATTTATCCTTTTTTTTTTTTTTTAATTTTCCGTTTGTTTTTTTTTTTTGTTTTCTTTACAGTTAATCCACGGGGAGGCCCCCCCTTGTCCCGTCCCCCCCCCCCTCCGCCTCGGGCAGCCCCCCAAAACCCGGCGGGGGGGGGGGGGGGAAGAGGAGGGGGTGTCACTGTTATCACAGAGCCAGGAGTTGGGGGGGGGTCCCCTCCTCCCCCCCCCGCACCCCAAAAACATCCAAATAAATAAATAAATCCCTGTGGGAAGAGGGGGGGGGAGCACAGATGTGTCCCCCCCCCCGCTGGGGCTGGACTAGGGGAGGGGGCAACCGGACCACCCCCCCACCATTCCCATAAGGCTCCCGTGGGAATAGCAGCGTCCCCATTCCCGCTTTTCCCAACGCCCCCCCACCCCCCACCCCCAGCAGGATCCGGCCCCTGGAATGTCCTGGGGGAATTGGGGGGGGGGGGGGGGTCGGGTGGTGCAGGGGGGGCCGCGGGGGGGGGGGTCCCTAACTGTCCCCATCGCCCTCCTTCAGCTCCTGGCTGTTCTCCGCCTCCTCGGGAATATCCTGCATCCTCAGGAAATCTGGGGGGGAAACAGCGGGTTAGCCCTCATTCCCGAAAAAAAAAAAGGGAATGGGGGGTGGGATTTGCCCCCCCCCCCCCCAAGGGAAGGACCCACCTCGGGGGCTGGCGGGGGGGGAGTGGCGGGTCCCCAAGCCCCCCTCGTCCTCCAGGAGCGCGTCCAGGGTGTCCTCGCCCTCCCGCAGCCGCTCGGGATCAGCCCCCCGGAATTCCAGCTCCTCCCGGGGGCCGGGGAAGGAGGGGGGGTGGAAGGAGACGGCGACGGGGGGCTGATGGGATAGGGGGGAGGAGAGGGGAGGGGGGGTCAGGATGGAGCCCCTGCGGCCCCCCCGGGTGTGGGGGGCTGAGCACGGACACACTCGTGTCACACATGAGCTCATCCCTCACCTCCCCACATCCCAAATCCAGCTGGGCTGAGTCCGGGCACACTCGTGTCACACATGAGCCCCTCCTTCACCTCCCCCAGCCCCATTTCCATCTGGGCTGAGCCCGGACACACTCATGTCACACATGAGTTCATCTTTCACCTCCCCCAGCTCCATTTCCATCTGGGCTGAGCCCGGACACACTCGTGACACACATGAGCTCATCCCTCACCTCCCCACATCCCAAATCCAGCTGGGCTGAGCCCGGACACACTCGTGTCACACATGAGCTGATCCTTCACCTCCCCACATCCCAAATCCCTCTGGGCTGAGCCCGGACACACTCGTGTCACACATGAGCTCATCTTTCACCTCCTCAATCCCCCCTACTCCATCTGGGCTGAGCCTGGACACACTCGTGTCACACATGAGCCCATCCTTCACCTCCCCCAGCCCCAATTCTGCCTGGCTGAGCCCGGACACACTCATGTCACACACGACCCCCTCCCTCACCCCCCCCACATCCCAAATCCCTCTGGGCTGAGCCCGGACACACTCGTGTCACACATGACCCCCTCCTTCACCTCCCCCAGCCCCATTTCCACCTGGGCCGAGCCCGGACACACTCATGTCACACATGAGTTCATCTTTCACCTCCCCCAGCTCCATTTCCATCTGGGCCGAGCCCGGACACACTCATGACACACCCCCCCCCCCTTCCCTCACCTCCCCCAGCCCCATTTCCATCTGGGCTGAGCCCGGACACACTCATGTCACACATGAGTTCATCTTTCACCTCCCCCAGCTCCATTTCCATCTGGGCTGAGCCCGGACACACTCGTGTCACACACGACCCCCTCCCTCACCTCCCCCAGCCCCATTTCCAGCTGGGCCGAGCCCGGACACACTCATGACACACACACCCCCCCCTCCCTCACCCCCCCCGGTGCCCACCTGCGGGGGGGTGAAGCTGAGGTACAGCGCGTCTCCGGCGGGGAGGCTCCTGCGCCGGGGCTCGGCCGCCCTCCTGGCCCGGGGCCCCCCCGGCGAAGGCAGAGGAGGGAGGGGGGTCGCCGCCGTCCCCCCCCGCGCCTCCTGCAGCTCCCGCTCGAGCCGCGCCCGCTCCCTCTCGCTGTCCCGCAGCCGCCCCTCCAGCGCCGCCGCCTCCTGCGCCCGCTCCTGGCACAGCGCCCGGCACCGGCCCAGCTCCTCCTGCACCAGCCCGTGTTGGCGCTGCAGCAGCGCCAGCTCGGCCCCCCCCGCCCCGCAGACCCCCGGGCCGGGCTCGGGGGGGGTGGTCGCGGCGCTGACGGGCACGGCCGGTTGGGACCCCCGGCGGGGCCGCGGCTCCGGGCGCTGCTCCGGGCGCTGCTCCGAGAGCTGCAGCTCCAGCTGGAGGTCCTGCTGGCTCTGAACGACCTGGGGGGGGTTAAAAGGGGGGTTAGGGGGGGAATGGGGGGGAAATGGGGGGGTGGAGGGGGAGAGGGGGGGTCAAGAGGTAAAGGAGGGGCTGGGGGCAAAGGGGGGTGAGGGGGGAATGGGAGGAAAGGGGGGGAAATGGGGGCTGGGGGCAAAGGGGGGTTAGGGGGGGAATGGGGGGGAAAGGGGGGGTCAAGAGGTAAAGGGGGGGCTGGGGGTAAAGGGGGGAATGGGGGGGAAATGGGGGGTGGAGGGGGAGAGACAGGGCTGGGGGGAAAGGGGGGCGAGGGGGGAAAAGGGGGGGTCAAGACGTAAAGGGGGGGCTGGGGGCAAAGGGGGGTGAGGGGGGGAACGGGGGGAAAGGAGGGGGAAAGGGGGGGTGGGGGTAAAGGGCGGTTAGGGGGGGAATGGGGGGGAAAGGAGGGGGTGAGGGGGGACTGGGGGGAAAGGGGGGCAAGGGGGGAAAAGGGGGGGTCAAGAGGTAAAGGGGGGGCTGGGGGCAAAGGGGGGTGAGGGGAGAATGAGGGGGAAGGGGGGGGAAAGGGGGGGTGGAGGGGGAGAGGAGGGGCTGGGGGGAAAGGGGGGAGAGGGGGGAAAAGGGGGGGTCAAGAGGTAAAGGGGGGGCTGGGGGCAAAGGGGGGTGAGGGGGCAAAGGGTGTGGGCAAGGGGGGCAGGGGGCAGTGGGGGAGAAGGGGGGGTCAGAGGGCAAAGGGGGGGTCAGTGAGGGAAAAGGGGGGGCTGGGGGCAAAGGGGGGGTTGGAGGCAAAGGGGGGTGAGGGGGGCAAAGGGTGTGGGCAAGGGGGTCAAGGGGACATGGAGGAAAAGGGGGCAAAGGGGGGTGAGGGGGTAAGGGGTGTGGGCAAGGGGGTTGGATTTAGGAAGGGGCTGGATTTGGGAAGGGGCTGGATTTGGGAAGGGGCTGGATTTGGGAAGGGGGTTGGATTTGGTAAGGGGCTGGATTTGGGAAGGGGGTGGATTTGGGAGGGTCTGCATTTAGAAGGGAGCTGGATTTGGGAAGGGGCTGGATTTGGGAGGGGGTTGGATTTGGGAGGGGGCTGGATTTGGGAGGGGGTTGCATTTAGGAGGGGGCTGGATTTGAAGGGGGGTTGGATTTGGGAGGGGGTTGGATTTGGGCAAGGGATGGATTTGGGAAGGGGGCTGGATTTGGGAAGGGGTTGGATTTGGGAAGGGGCTGGATTTGGGAGGGGGCTGGATTTGGGAGGGGGATGGATTTGGGAGGGGGATGGATTTGGGAGGGGGCTGGATTTGGGCAGGGGATGGATTTGGGGGCAGGCTGGATTTACGATGGGGCTGCCCCCTTGTCCCCCCTCCCCATCCCTGTCCCCCCATCCCTGTCCCCCCATCCCACCTGGAGCCGCAGCAGGAGCCGGTACAGGTTCACCAGGTGCTGGTTGATCTCCTGGAGTGAGGGTGTCACAGGATTTTTAGGGGGGGTGGTGGGTGAACCCCGAGTGCCCCCATGGGGGGGGGGACACCCCCAGTCACCACCCCCCACCCCCCCAAAAACCCCTCAAACCCCCCCCTCACCTCCTGGGGTCCCCTGGGCGGGACCTGGTTCCCGTTTCCGTCCTGTGGAGAAAATCCTGGTGACACCGGGGGGGGGGGGGGACACAGAGGGCACGGGCTGGGGGGGTCCCTGAGTGTGTCCCCCCCCCCCCCACTCACCCTCTGCCCCGCCTCCGGATCCGCCCGGAATTCCAGGGAGCCGTTGAAGCTTCCGGAGTCTCCGTCTGTGGGGATGGGATGGGATGGGATGGGATGGGATGGGATGGGATGGGATGGGATGGGATGGGATGGGATGGGATGGGACGGGTGAGCCCCCGGGGGGGTCACAGGGGGGGTCCCCCAAACCTTTCCCCCCTCCCAGACCCCCCCCCCCCCCCTTACTGCTGGCGCCGGGGCTGGGGCAGCTCTCGCCCTCGGGGGGGTTGTTCTGGTTCGGATCCCGATCCCGATCCCGGTCCCGGGCCCATCCCATGAAAATCTCCTTCAGGCTCTCCACTGTGGGGGAGGGGCAGCGTGAGACCCCCCCCCCATCCCATCCCGGATCATCCATCCCATCCTGGATCATCCATCCCATCCCGGATCATCCATCCCATCCTGGATCATCCATCCCATCCCATCCCATCCCACCCCATCACATCCCTGTTCTCTCCGTCCCGTCCCATCCCACCCCACCCCATCCCATCCCATCCCTGTTCTCTCCATCCCATCCCACCCCATCCCATCCCATCCCATCCCATCCCATCTCTTCCCATCCCATCCCACTCCATCCCATCCCATCCCATCCCTGTTCTCTCCATCCCATCCCACCCCATCCCATCCCATCCCATCCCATCCCATCCCATCCCATCCCATCCCACCCCATCCCATCCCATCCCATCCCACCCCATCCCATCCCATCCCATCCCATCCCATCCCATCCCATCCCTGTTCTCTCCATCCCATCCCACCCCATCCCATCCCATCCCATCCCATCCCATCCCATCCCATCCCATCCCATCCCATCCCATCCCATCCCACCCCATCCCATCCCATCCCATCCCACCCCATCCCATCCCATCCCATCCCACCCCATCCCATCCCATCCCTGTTCTCTCCATCCCATCCCATCCCATCCCATCCCATCCCATCCCATCCCATCCATCCCATCCCATCCCATCCCCATCCCCATCCCCATCCCTGTTCTCTCCATCCCATCCCACTCCATCCCATCCCATCCCATCCCATCCCTGTTCTCTCCATCCCATCCCATCCCATCCCATCCCATCCCATCAATCCCACCCCATCCCATCCCATCAATCCCACCCCATCCCATCCCATCAATCCCACCCCATCCCACCCCATCCCATCCCATCCCATCCCATCCCATCCCTGTTCTCTCCACCCCACCCCACCCCATCCCATCCCATCCCATCCCATCCCATCCCATCCCATCCCATCCCATCCCATCCCATCAATCCCATCCCACCCCACCCCATCCCATCAATCCCATCCCACCCCACCCCATCCCATCCCGCCCCATCCCATCCCGCCCCATCAATCCCATCCCATCAATCCCATCCCATCCCATCCCCATCCCTGTTCTCTCCACCCCATCAATCCCACCCCACCCCACCCCATCCGTACCCTCCCGGATCGCGTCCTGCAGGAGGGTGTCCCCTCGGGGTCCCCGGGCGGGGTCTCCCGGGAATGGGGTCCCTCTCGGGGCGGGATTGGGGTCGGAGCAGCCGGTTCCCAGGGCCAGCATGTCCGCGAAGATCCCGACCTTCTCCTCCTGCAGCGCCGCAGCCTGACGGTCCAGCTGCTCCCGGCGCTCTGGGAACGGGATCGGGGTCAGCGGGAGCAGGATTGGGGGGCTGGGGGGTCGGGGGGGTGGGCAGGGATTGGGGGGATGAGCAGGGATTGGGGGGCTGTGGGATCAGGGGATCAGAGGGAGTGGGGGGATCAGGGATTGGGGGGTCTGTGGGATCAGGGGATCAGAGGGACTGGGGGGATGAGCAGGGATTTGGGGTGAGCAGGGATTGGGGGACTGTGGGGTTGGGGGGATGAGCAGGGATTGGGGGGCTGTGGGATCAGGGGGGTGGGCAGGGATTGGGGGGCTGTGGGATCAGGGGATCAGAGGGAGTGGGGGGATCAGGGATTGGGGGGTCTGTGGGATCAGGGGATCAGAGGGATTGGGGGGATGAGCAGGGATTGGGGGTGAGCAGGGATTGGGGGACTGTGGGGTTGGGGGGATGAGCAGGGATTGGGGGGCTGTGGGATCAGGGGGGTGGGCAGGGATTGGGGGGCTGTGGGATCAGGGGATCAGAGGGACTGGGGGGATGAGCAGGGATTTGGGGTGAGCAGGGATTGGGGGGCTGTGGGATCGGGGGGGTGGGCAGGGATTGGAGGGATGAGCAGGGATTGGGGGTCAGTGGGATCAGGGGATCAGAGGGACTGGGGGGATGAGCAGGGATTTGGGGTGAGCAGGGATTGGGGGGCTGTGGGATCGGAGGGGTGGGCAGGGACTGGGGGGATGAGCAGGGATTGGGGGTGAGCAGGGATTGGGGGGTCAGAGGGATCGAGGGGATGAGCAGGGATTTGGAGGGTCAGAGGGATTTGGGGTTAGAGGGATTGGGGGTCAGTGGGATCAGGGGGATGAGCAGGGATCGGGGGATAGAGGGATTTGGGGGATGAACAGGGATTGGGGGTCAGTGGGATCAGGGGATGAGCAGGGATTGGGGGAGTCAGTGGGATCAGGGGGTCAGAGGGATCAGGGGGGATGAGCAGGGATTGGGGGATGAGCAGGGATTTGGGGGTAGAGGGATTGGGGGTCAGTGGGATCAGGGGGTCAGAGGGATCAGGGGGGATGAGCAGGGATTGGGAGATGAGCAGGGACTGGGGAGATGAGCAGGGATTGGGGAGATGAGGGATTTGGGGGATGAGCAGAGATTGGGGGATCAGTGGGATTGGGGTTCTGAGCAGGGATTGGGGGGATTGGAGGGATGAGCAGGGATTTGGGGGTTCAGTGGGATCGGGGGGTCAGAGGGATTGGGGGGTCAGTGGGATTTGGGGGGGGTCAGTGGGATTTGGGGGGGGGTCAGTGGGATTTGGGGGGGTCAGAGGGATTGGGGGGTCAGTGGGATTTGGGGGGGGGTCAGTGGGATTTGGGGGGGGTCAGTGGGATTTGGGGGCTCAGCCCCCACCTTTGAGCTTCCGCAGGGACGCCTCGGCCTCCGTCTCGATCAGGGGGAAATCCTGGCGGCTGGGACAGCTGGGAATGCCGGGAATGCCGGGAATGCCGGGATGTCAGAGCCGGGACCCCCCAACCCCAGCCCCCCACACCCATCCCCCTTTCCCATCAGCTCCGAGCACCACCCCCCCCCCCCCATCCCGGGGGGTTCCAAAACATCCTTGGGCATTCCAAGGCATCCCGGGGGCTCCCCCATTCCCAAGGCATTCCCATCCATCCCGGAGTTTCCCCTATTCCCGAGTCATTCCCATCAATCCCAGGGGGGTTTCCCCATTCCTGAGGGATCCCAAAACATCCTGGGGGGTGTTCCCCTCCATCCCAGGGAATTCCCCTCCATCCCAAGGGATTCCAAGACATCCTGAGGGGGTGCCATCCATCCTGGGGGGTTCCCCTCCATCCCAAGAGATCCCAAAACATCCTGGGGGGGTTCCCCTCCTTCCTGGGGTGTTCCCCTCCATCCCAAGTCGTTCCCCTCCATTCCCAAATCATTCCCATCCATCCCAGGGTGTTCCCCTCCATCCCAAATCATTCCCCTCCATCCCAAGGTGTTCCCCTCCATCCCAAGGTGTTCCCCTCCATTCCCAAATCATTCCCATCCATCCCAGGATGTTCCCCTCCATTCCCAAATCATTTCCCTCCCTCCCAAGGTGTTCCCCTCCATTCCCAAATCATCCCTCTCCATCCCAAATCGTTCCCCTCCATCCCAAATCGTTCCCCTCCATCCCAAATCATTCCCCTCCATCCCAATGTGTTCCCCTCCATCCCAAGTCATTCCTCTCCATCCCAAGTCATTCCCATCCATCCCAAATCATTCCCCTCCATCCTGAGTCATCCCCCTCCATCCAGAGTCATCCCCCTCCATCCCAGGGTGTTCCCCTCCATCCTAAATCATTCCCCTCCATCCCAAGGGGTTCCCCTCCATCCCAAGGTGTTCCCCTCCATCCCAAGGTGTTCCCCTCCATCCCAAGGGGTTCCCCTCCATCCCAGGATGTTCCCCTGCATTCCAAATCATTCCCCTCCATCCCAGGGTGTTCCCCTCCATCCCAAGTCATTCCCCTCCATCCCAAATCATCCCCCTCCATCCCAAATCATTCCCATCCATCCCAAATCATTCCCCTCCATCCTGAGTCATCCCCCTCCATCCAGAGTCATCCCCCTCCATCCCAGGGTGTTCCCCTCCATCCCAAGGGGTTCCCCTCCATCCCAGGGTGTTCCCCTCCATCCTAAATCATTCCCCTCCATCCCAGGATGTTCCCCTCCATCCCAAGTCATCCCCCTCCATTCCCAAATCATTCCCCTCCATCCCAAATCATTCCCCTCCATCCCAAATCATTCCCATCCATCTCAAGTCGTTCCCCTCCGTCCCAAGTCATTCCCATCCATCCCAATGTGTTCCCCTCCATCCCAAATCATTCCCCTCCATCCCAAGGGGTTCCCCTTCATCCCAGGATGTTCCCCTGCATTCCAAATCATTCCCCTCCATCCCAAGGTGTTCCCCTCCATCCCAAGGTGTTCCCCTCCATCCCAAGGTGTTCCCCTCCATCCCAAGGGGTTCCCCTCCATCCCAGGATGTTCCCCTGCATTCCAAATCATTCCCCTCCATCCCAAGGTGTTCCCCTCCATCCCAAGGGGTTCCCCTCCATCCCAGGATGTTCCCCTGCATTCCAAATCATTCCCCTCCATCCCAAGGGGTTCCCCTCCATCCCAAATCGTTCCCCTCCATCCCAAGTCATCCCCCTCCATCCCAGGGTGTTCCCCTCCATCCCAAACCATCCCCCCCATTCCCCAGGCTGACTCACAGGCTCACTGCCTGCTGGATGACCTTCATCCAGTGGTTCCTGTCGTCCCGGGAGGCCGCGTGCACCTCGTACATCTCCGGGGGGGCCGCGCTCAGCAGGAACATCCCCTTCTCCTGGTTGGCGATGTCCCGCACCAGCAGGTTTTGCAGGGAGATCACGGCCGGCTTGTCCTGAGGGAACGGCGGGAAAAGGGCTGGGAATGCTGCCCCAGGAGGGCTGGGATGGGTGAGGGGGTGATGGGTTCTTCCAGCAGCCCGGTCTCGGGAATTCTGACCCCTTAATCCCCATTTTTCAGGGCTGCACAGTCCCCCTGGTTATTAGGGATCAGGGGTGGGAAGCTGGAATTCTGATCCCACCGACTCCCAGCCCCCTCATTGTCTGAGATTAGGGGTGGGAAGAGGGAATTCTGATCCTCCCCAATCCCTGTTTTCCAGGGCTGCACAGTCTCTCTCATAGTCTGGGATCAGGAGGGGGAAGAGGGAATTCTGACCCCACTGACCCCCAGCCCTCTCATAGTCTGGGATGAGGGGTGGGAAGAGGGAATTCTGACCCCTTAATCCCTGTTTTTCAGGTCTGAACAGTCCCTCTCATAGTCTAGGATGAGGGGTGGGAAGAGGGAATTCTGACCCCTTAATCCCCGTTTTTCAGGTCTGCACAGTCCCCCTCATAGTCTGGGATGAGGGGTGGGAAGCTGGAATTCTGACCCCACTGACTCCCAGCCCCCTCATAGTCTGGGATCAGGGGTGGGAAGAGGGAATTCTGACCCCCCAATCCCTGTTTTCCAGGTCTGCACAGTCCCCCTCGTTTTCAGGGATGAGGTGGGGAACTGGAATTCTGACCCCACTGACCCCCAGCCCTCTCATAGTCTGGGATGAGGGGTGGGAAGAGGGAATTCTGACCCCTTAATCCCTGTTTTCCAGGTCTGCACAGTCCCTCTCATAGTCTGGGATGAGGGGTGGGAAGCTGGAATTCTGACCCCACTGATCCCCAGACCTCTCATTATCTGGGATCGGGGTGGGAAGAGGGAATTCTGACCCCCCAAATCCCTGTTTTTTCAGGGCTGCACAGTCCCCCTCATAGTCTGGGATGAGGGGTGGGAAGAGGGAATTCTGACCCCCCCAGTCCCTGTTTTTCAGGTCCACACAATCCCCCCTTGTTTCCAGAGATGAGGTGGGGAACTGGAATTCTGACCCCACTGACCCCCCCAGCCCCCTCAGAGTCTGGGATCAGGGGTGGGAAGAGGGAATTCTGACCCCCCAATCCCTGTTTTCCAGGTCCGTGCAGTCCCCCTTGTCAGGGATCAAGGGTGGGAAGATGGAATTCTGACCCCACTGACCCCCCAGCCCCCTCAGAGTCTGGGATCGGGGTGGGAAGAGGGAATTCTGACCCCTGATCCCCGTTTTCCAGGTCTGAACAGTCTCCCTTGTTGTGAAGGATCAGGGGTGGGGAACTGGAATTCTGACCCCACCGACTCCCAGTCCCCTCATAGTCTGGGATGAGGGGTGGGAAGAGGGAATTCTGACCCCCCAATCCCTGTTTTCCAGGTCCGTGCAGTCCCCCTTGTCAGGGATCAAGGGGGGGAAGATGGAATTCTGACCCCACTGACCCCCCAACCCCCTCAGAGTCTGGGATCGGGGTGGGAAGAGGGAATTCTGACCCCTGATCCCCGTTTTCCAGGTCTGAACAGTCTCCCTTGTTGTGAAGGATCAGGGGTGGGGAACTGGAATTCTGACCCCACCGACTCCCAGTCCCCTCATAGTCTGGGATGAGGGGTGGGAAGAGGGAATTCTGACCCCCAATCCCTGTTTTCCAGGTCTGAACAGTCCCCCTTGTCAGGGATCAAGGGGGGGAAGATGGAATTCTGACCCCACTGACCCCCCCAGCCCCCTCATTATCTGGGATCAGGGGTGGAAAGAGGGAATTCTGACCCCACTGATCCCCCCAGGCCCCCTCACAGTCTGGGATCAGGGGCGGGGAACTGGAATTCTGACCCTATTGACCCCCACCCCCCTCATTATCTGGGATCAGGGGTGGGAAGCTGGAATTCCAGGGGGCTCACCAGCATGGGGAAGGTGTATTTCTGGTCCTTCTCTTGCAGGAACACGAGCACGTCCGTCATCAGCAGCACCAGGACGTCTGGGATGAGGGGTGGGAAGAGGGAATTCTGACCCACCCCAGCTCCCTGTTTTCCAGCTCCTTCCCACACAGGGAAGGGTCCACTGGGATCCCATTCCTTGGCTCCCAGGTCCACTGGGATCCCATTCCCTGGCTCCCAGCTCCCTCAATATCTCCATCCAGTGCCACTGGGATCCCATTCCCTTACACCCCAGTCCACTGCTATCCCATTCCCTGGCTCCCAGTGCCACTGGTATCCCATTCCTGTACACCCTGGCCCACTGGTATCCCATTCCCTGGCTCCCAGGTCCACTTGTATCCCATTCCTTTACATCCTGGTCCACTGGTATCCCATTCCTTTACACCCAGATCTACCGGTATTCCAATCCCTGGCTCCCAGATCCACTGCTATCCCACTCTCTGGCTCCCAGGTCCACTTGTATCTCATTCCTTTACACCCTGGTCTGCTGGTATCCCATTCCCTGGCTCCCAGCTCCCCCAGTATCTCCATCCAGTGCCACTTGTGTCCCATTCCCTGGCTCCCAGGGTCCACTTGTATCCCATTTCTTTCCATCCAGGTCCACTTGTATCCCGTTCCCTGGTTCCCAGCTCCCCCAGTATCTCCATCCAGTGCCACTGCTATCCCATTCCTTGCCCCCAGGTCCACTTGTATCCCATTCCTTTACACCCAGGTCCACTGCTATCCCATTCCCTGGCTCCCAGGTCCACTTGTATCCCATTCCTTTATACCCTGGTCCACTGCTATTCCATTCCCTGGCTCCCAGGTCCACTTGTATCCCATTCCCTGGCTCCCAGCTCCCCCCGTATCTCCATCCAGTGCCACTTGTATCCCATTCCTTTACACCCAGATCCACTTGTATCCCATTCCCTGGCTCCCAGGTCCCCCAGGACCTCCATCCAGTGCTACTCATTCCTTTACACTCAGATCCACTTGTATCCCACTCCCTGGCTCCCAGATCCACTGGTATCCCATTCCTTTGCACCCTGGTCCACTGGTATCCCATTCCCTGGCTCCCAGATCTTCTGGTATCCCATTCCCTGGCTCCTGGGTCCACTGGTATCCCATTCCTTTGCACCCTGGTCCACTGGTATCCCATTCCCTGGCTCCCAGGTCTGCTGGTATCCCATTCCTTTACACCCTGGTCTCCTGCTATCCCATTCCCTTCTTTACACCCAGTTCCACTTGCATCCCATTCCCTGGTTCCCATTCCACTTGTATCCCATTCCCTCACTCTCAGTTCCACTTGTATCCCATTCCCTTGCCCCCAGTTCCACTTGTATCCCATTCCCTGGCTCCCATTCCACTTGTATCCCATTCCCTTACACCCCAGTCCGCTGGTATCTCATTCCCTGCTCCCAGCTCCCCCAGTATCTCCATCCAGGTCCACTGCTATCCCATTCCTTTATACCCAGGTCCACTGCTATCCCATTCCCTGGCTCCCAGCTCCCCCAGTATCTCTATCCAGTGCCACTTGTGTCCCATTCCCTGGCTCCCAGGGTCCACTTGTATCCCATTTCTTTCCATCCAGGTCCACTTGTATCCCATTCCCTGGATCCTGGGTCCAATTCCTTTACACCCAGGTCCACTTGTATCCCATTCCCTGTCTCCCAGCTCCCCCATCACTCCATTCCCAGCTCCCCCATCACCCCATTCCCTGTCTCCCAGTTTCCCCATCACCCCATTCCCATTCCCAGCTCCCCCATTCCCTGTCTCCCAGCTCCCCCATCACCCCATTCCCTGTCTCCCAGCTCCCCCCATCACCCCATTCCCAGCTCCCCCATCACCCCATTCCCAGCTCCCAGCTCCCCCATTCCCAGTTCCCCCATCACCCCATTCCCATTCCCAGCTCCCTCATTCCCTGTCTCCCAGCTCCCCCATCACCCCATTCCCATTCCCAGCTCCCCCATCACCCCATTCCCATTCCCAGCTCCCCCATCACCCCATTCCCTGTCTCCCAGCTCCCCCATCACCCCATTCCCATTCCCAGCTCCCCCATTCCCTGTCTCCCAGCTCCCCCATCACCCCATTCCCAGCTCCCCCATCACCCCATTCCCAGCTCCCAGCTCCCCCATCACCCCATTCCCATTCCCAGCTCCCCCACTCCCATTCCCAGCTCCCCCATTCCCAGCTCCCCCATCACCCCATTCCCATTCCCAGCTCCCCCATTCCCATTCCCAGCTCCCCCATTCCCAGCTCCCCCATCACCCCATTCCCATTCCCAGCTCCCCCATTCCCATTCCCAGCTCCCCCATCACCCCATTCCCTGTCTCCCAGCTCCCCCATCACCCCATCCCCATTCCCAGCTCCCCCATCACCCCATTCCCAGCTCCCCCATCCCCATTCCCAGCTCCCCCATTCCCAGCTCCCCCATTCCCCCTCCCCTGCTCCCCTTTCCCCCCCCATCCCACCTTTGAACCTCCCGGCCGCCGTTTTCCAGAGCATCCCGCCGCTGTGCAGGAGTTTCCTGCGGAGCAGCTCGTCCCTGCCGAAGGCCCCGGGCCGGCTCTCCCAGGGCAGGGGCACCTTGGCCCGGGGATCCACCCTCCTGTAAACGTCCCAGAGCCGCCCCCGCAGCTCCCAGGCGTGAACCTCCTCGTCCACCCCCGACAGCAGCTCCTTCACCAGCCGCAGGGCCCGCGACAGGTCCTCGCAGTCCCCCTCGTTGTCTGGGAAAAGGGGAGGCAAGATCAGGGAATTCCGACCCCCTACGAGCCCCCCAATCCCTGTTTTCCAGGTCCACACAGTCCCCCTCGTTGTCTGGGAAAAGGGGAGGCAAGATCAGGGAATTCCAACCGCCTATGAGCCCCCCAATCCCTGTTTTCCAGGTCCTCGCAGTCCCCCTCGTTGTCTGGGAGCAGGGGAGGGAAGATCAGGGAATTCTGACCCCCTAAACCCCGTTTTCCAGGTCTGCACAGTCCCCCTCATTGTCTGGGAAAAGGGAAGGCAAGATCAGGGAATTCTGACCCCCCAGTCCCTGTTTTCCAGGTCTGCACAGTGCCCCTCGTTGTCTGGGAAAAGGGAAGGGAAGATCAGGGAATTCTGACCCCCTAAGACCCCCCCAATCCCTGTTTTCCAGGTCCACACAGTCCCCCTTGGCTGGGATCAGGGGTGGGGAACTGGAATTCTGACCCCACTGACCCTCAGCCCCCTCATTATCTGGGATCAGGGCTGGGAACCTGGAATTCTTCCCCCCCCTCCTTTCCCAGCCCGTTTTTCCCTAAGGGGAATTTTGGTACCTTTGGAATTCTTGAGGATGTGCTTGATGAACCGGAATTCTGACCCCACTGAGTCCCAGCCCCCTCATTATCTGGGATCAGGGCTGGGAACCTGGAATTCTGACCCCACTGACCCCCCCTCCAGCCCCCTCATTATCTGGGATCAGGGGTGGGACCCTAGAATTTTCCCCCCCCTCCTTTCCCAGCCCGTTTTTCCCATTGGGAATCGGGGTACCTTTGGAATTGTTGAGGATGCGCGTGATGAACTGGAATTCTGACCCACTGACCCCCCCCCCGAGCCCCCTCATTATCTGGGATCAGGGCTGGGAACCTGGAATTCTTCCCCCCCCTCCTTTCCCAGCCCGTTTTTCCCTAAGGGGAATTTTGGTACCTTTGGAATTCTTGAGGATGTGCTTGATGAACCGGAATTCTGACCCCACTGAGTCCCAGCCCCCTCATTATCTGGGATCAGGGCTGGGAACCTGGAATTCTGACCCCACTGACCCCCCTCCAGCCCCCTCATTATCTGGGATCAGGGCTGGGAACCTGGAATTGTGACCCCACTGACCCCCCCTCCAGCCCCCTCATTATCTGGGATCAGGGCTGGGAACCTGGAATTCCTCCCCCCCTCCTTTCCCAGCCCGTTTTTCCCATTGGGAATCGTGGTACCTTTGAAATTCTTGAGGATGCACTCGATGAACCGGAATTCTGACCCCACTGACCCCCCTCCCGAGCCCCCTCATTATCTGGGATCAGGGCTGGGAACCTGGAATTCTTCCCCCCCTCCTTTCCCAGCCCGTTTTTCCCATTGGGAATCGTGGTACCTTTGAAATTCTTGAGGATGCACTCGATGAACCGGAATTCTGACCCCGCTGACCCCCCCCGAGCCCCCTCATTATCTGGGATCAGGGGTGGGACCCTAGAATTTTCCCCCCCCTCCTTTCCCAGCCCGTTTTTCCCATTGGGAATCGGGGTACCTTTGGAATTGTTGAGGATGCGCTCGATGAGCACGGGGTACTTGGTGATGCGCTGGGTCACCAGCAGGATGCACTCGGGGACCCCGTGGCGCCGCAGGAGGGGGGAGCGGGTCACCCTCTGGGGGAAAAACGGGGGGCACCCCCTCAGCAGGGAGACCCAGGGGTCTCCTTGGAACACAAACCCCCCCAGTCCCCATCCCAGGGGTCTCCCTGTAACATGAACCCCCCAATCCCCATCCCGGGGGTCTCCCTGGAACCTGAACCCCCCAGTCCCCATCCCGGGGGTCTCCCTGTAACATGAACCCCCCAATCCCCATCCTGGGGGTCTCCCTGTAACACGAACCCCCCAATCCCCACCCTGGGGGTCTCCCCGGAGTGGGGCAGCCCCCAGTCCCAATTCTGGGGTCCCTCTGTAACACAAACCCCCCAATCCCCATCCCAGGGGTCTCCCTGTAACATGAACCCCCCAATCCCTGTCCCAGGGGTCTCCCTGGAACACAAACCCCCCAATCCCCATCCCGGGGGTCTCCCTGGAACCTGAACCCCCCAATCCCCATCCCGGGGGTCTCCTTGGAACACAAACCCCCCAATCCCCATCCCAGGGGTCTCCCTGTAACATGAACCCCCCAATCCCCATCCTGGGGGTCTCCCTGGAACACAAACCCCCCAATCCCCATCCCGGGGGTCTCCCTGTAACACAAACCCCCCAATTCCCATCCCAGGGGTCTCCCTGGCACACGAACCCCCCAATCCCCATCCCGGGGGTCTCCCCGGAGTGGGGCAGCCCCCAATCCCAATTCTGGGGTCCCTCTGTAACACAAACCCCCCAATCCCCACCCCGGGGGTCTCCCTGGAACACAAACCCCCCAATCCCCATCCCAGGGGTCTCCCTGTAACATGAACCCCCCAATCCCCACCCCGGGGGTCTCCTTGGAACACGAACCCCCCAATCCCCACCCCGGGGGTCTCCCTGTAACACGAACCCCCCAATCCCCATCCCAGGGGTCTCCTTGGAACCTGAACCCCCCAATCCCCACCCCGGGGGTCTCCCTGTAACACAAACCCCCCAATCCCCACCCCAGGGGTCTCCCTGTAACACGAACCCCCCAGTCCCCATCCCAGGGGTCTCCTTGGAACACGAACCCCCCAATCCCCACCCCGGGGGTCTCCCCGGAGCGGGACAGCCCCCAGCCCCCCCCGGGGGTCCCGTACCCACCCTGATGAACTGCTGGAACCGTTTGTCCCGGGCCAGCAGGTCCTTGTACTCCTTGAGGGCCCGGCTGTGCTTGGAGCAGAATTCCGCGTACGCCTTCCGGAGCTGCTCCGCGCTGGGGCCCGAGAACTGGGGGGGGATCAGTGACAGTGACCCCCCCCGGCTGTCCCTGGGCATCCCCCACATCCCGGCACTCCCATCCCAAAGTGTTCTGGGCTCCTGGTCCCTCATTCCCAGCTCCCTGATCTCCCAGTCCCCCATTCCCGGTTCCCCGGTCTGTTCCTATTCCCCCCATTCCTATTCCCCCCTCCCCATTCCCATACCTGGCTGACCAGGATGTCCCCCCCTTCCCTGTCATTCCCATTCCCTGTCCCCATTCCCATTCCCATTCCCATACCTGGATGACCAGGATGTCCCCCCATTCCCATTCCCATTCCCATTCCCATTCCCTGTCATTCCCATTCCTGTACCTGGCTGACCAGGATGTCTCCCCATTCCCATTCCCATTCCCATTCCCATTCCCATTCCCATTCCCATTCCCATACCTGGCTGACCAGGATGTCCCCTCATTCCCATTCCCATTCCCATTCCCATTCCCATTCCAATTCCCATTCCCATTCCCATTCCCATTCCCGTACCTGGCTGACCAGGATGTCCCCTCATTCCCATTCCATACCTGGCTGACCAGGATGTCCCCCCATTGCCATTCCCATTCCCATTCCCATTCCCATTCCCATTCCCATTCCCATTCCCATTCCCATTCCCATTCCATACCTGGCTGACCAGGATGTCCCCTCATTCCCATTCCCATACCTGGTTGACCAGGATGTCCCCCCATTCCCATTCCCATTCCCTGTCCCCATTCCCTGTCATTCCCATTCCCTGTCATTCCCATTCCATACCTGTCTGTCCAGGATGTCCCCCCATTCCCATTCCCATTCCCATTTCCATTCCCATTCCCTCTCCCCATTCCCTGTCGTCCCCATTCCCATTCCCATTTCCATACCTGGCTGACCAGGATGTCCCCCCATTCCCATTCCCATTCCCATTCCCATTCCCATTCCCATTCCCATTCCATACCTGTCTGTCCAGGATATCCCCCCATTCCCATTCCCATTCCCATTCCCATTCCATACCTGGCTGACCAGGATGTCCCCTCATTCCCATTCCATACCTGTCTGTCCAGGATATCCCCCCATTCCCATTCCCATTCCCATTCCCATTCCATACCTGGCTGACCAGGATGTCCCCTCATTCCCATTTCCATACCTGGCTGACCAGGATGTCCCCCCATTCCCTGTCATTCCCATTCCCATTCCCTGTCATTCCCATTCCCATTCCCTGTCATTCCCATTCCCATTCCCATTCCATACCTGGCTGACCAGGATGTCCCCCCATTCCCATTCCATACCTGGCTGACCAGGATGTCCCCCAGGCGGTGGATGACGAAGTTCTTGTTGCTGTCGCGCTCCAGGGATTCCCGGCGCCGCTCCAGGAGCTGGCTCAGGAAGCGCTGGTGGAGGAGGCTGAGCTCGTCCAGGCAGGGGAAGATTCGCTGGACGGTGCCCGGGTCGAGCTGCAGCTCCTCCAGCATCGCCCTGCGGAACAGCCCGGCCATGATCTTCAGCGTCCGCACGTGGTGCAGCTCCGTCTGCATCAGCTCTGCGGGGGCACGGCCGTCAGGGGACACCCAGGGACACCCAGGGGACAGTGGGGACACAGAGGGGACAGGGACGGGGGGACAGGGACAGGGGGACAGCCAGGGGACAGGGACAGGGCCATGATCTTCAGCGCCCGCACGTGGTGCAGCTCCGTCTGCATCAGCTCTGCGGGGGCACGGCCGTCAGGGGACAGTGGGGACAGGGACAGGGGGACAGCAGGGACAGGGGGACAGCCAGGGGACAGGGCCATGATCTTCAGCGTCCGCACGTGGTGCAGCTCCGTCTGCATCAGCTCTGCGGGGGCACGGCCGTCAGGGGACAGTGGGGACAGGGACACAGCAGGGACAGGGGGACAGCCAGGGGACAGGGGGACACCCAGGGACAGGGGGACAGCCAGGGGACAGGGACAGGGACAGGGACAGGGCCATGATCTTCAGTGTCCGCATGTGGTGCAGCTCCGTCTGCATCAGCTCTGCGGGGGCACGGCCGTCAGGGGACACCCAGGGACACCCAGGGGACAGGGACAGGGACACAGTAGGGACAGGGACAGAGTGGGAACAGGGATAGAGACACCCAGGGACAGGGGTAGTGGGGACGGGGGCAGGGATGCAGCAGGGAAGGGATCAGAGACACCCAGGGACAGACACACACCAGGGACAGGGCCCTGCATCCCCATCCCTGTCCCTGCGTTCCCACATCTTCGGCCCTGTTCCTGCATCCCTGTCCCATCCCTGTGTCCCACACTGCCCTGTCCCATGTCCCTGTACCCCGTGTCCCTGCCCTGTGTCCCCTGTTCCATTCCCATGTCCCTGTCCCCTGTCCCAGTCCTGCATCCCCTGGTCCTGTCCTGTGCCCCTGTCCCATCCTGTCCCTGTTCCCTGTCCCATCCCTGTCCCTGTCCCCTGTCCCTGTGTCTCCTGTCCCATTCCCTGTCCCATTCCCATGTCCCCATCCCTGTCCCCTGTCCCCATCCCCTCACCATAGATGACATCCTGCCGTTTCATGACATCCGTGTGCAGCTGTTGCAGGAAGGTGTGTCCCTGTCCCTGTGTCCCTGTGTCTCCTGTCCCATTCCCTGTCCCATTCCCATGTCCCCATCCCTGTCCCCTGTCCCCATCCCCTCACCATAGATGACATCCTGCCGTTTCATGACATCCATGCACAGCTGCTGCAGGAATGTGTGTCCCTGTCCCTGTGTCCCTGTGTCTCCTATCCCATTCCCTGTCCCATTCCCTGTCCCATTCCCTATTCCCTGTCCCATTCCCTGTCCCATTCCCATGTCCCCATTCCCATCCCCTCACCGTAGATGACATCCTGCCGTTTCATGACATCCATGCGCAGCTGCTGCAGGAAGGTGTGTCCCTGTCCCTGTGTCCCTGTGTCTCCTATCCCATTCCCTGTCCCCTGTCCCATTCCCTATTCCCTATCCCATTCCCATGTCCCCATCCCCTCACCGTAGATGACATCCTGCCGTTTCATGACGTCCATGCGCAGCTGCTGCAGGAAGCTGTTGTCCACCGCCAGGCTCCACGAGTCCGCCTCGAACTCCCGCCCGTCGGCCTCCAGGTCGCTCAGCAGCTGGTTCAGGAGCACGTCAGGACCTGGGGGGGAGGGGGCACACAGAGGTGACATTCGGGGTCCCCCCCTGTATCCCCCCCCGTCCCTCCCGGCGTCCCCTCCGTCCCCACCTTCGTCGATGAGCGACTCCACCGAGAGCGTCCGGTTGCGCACGTTGAGGGAATCCGTGGACTGGGACAGGATGCGGCGGATGCCCAGCGGGGACTCGTCGTTGAACGTCCTGGGGGGGGTGTGGGGGACACGATGGGCACGGCGGGGACCCCCCCGGACCCCCCCCCCGGACCCTAAATCCAGCCCTTACCCCGAGATGTTGGTGGTGGAGACGCTCTTGGACAGGGACAGGGAGGGGCGGCCCCGGCGGGGGCCCAGCAGCGTCTGCCGGAGGCTCTCCGAGGGGTAGATGGCGGAATTGGGGCGTTCCCGGACGGCATCTGGGGGGGGGACATCGGGGGGGGCAGGGATGGGACACCCCGACATCCCCTGGGGGGTGGGGGGGACACCCCCGGTACAGGGGGAGGGGAGGGGAGGGGAGGGGAGGGGAGGGGAGGGGAGGGCAGGGAGGGAAGGTTTGGGAAGGGAAGGTTTGGGAAGGGAAGGGAAGGGAAGGTTTGAGAAGGTTTGGGAAGGGAAGGGAAGGTGTGGGAAGGGAAGGGAAGGTGTGGGAAGGGAAGGTTTCAGAAGGTTTGGGAAGGGAAGAGAAGGTTTGGGAAGGTTCGGGAAGGTGTGGGAAGGTTCGGGAAGGTTCGGGAAGGTGTGGGAAGGGAAGGGAAGGTTCGGGAAGGTGTGGGAAGGTTCGGGAAGGTTTGGGAAGGTTCGGGAAGGCTCAGGAAGGTTTGGGAAGGTTCAGAAAGGTTCAGGAAGGTTCAGGAAGGTTTGGGAAGGGAAGGGAAGGTGTGGGAAGGTTTGGGAAGGTTCGGGAAGGTTTGGGAAGGTGTGGGAAGGTTCAGGAAGATTTGGGAAGGTTCGGGAAGGCCCCACTCACTCTTGTTCCGCAGCGACACCGACTGCAGGGCCGAGCTGTTCTTCAGCAGCGCCGCCTTCTGCTGCTGTGTGGGGGGGGGAGTGGGGAGGTGTCACTGTCCCCCCGTGCCCCCAGACCCCCCATTCCAGCCCCAGATCCCCCCCTGGAGCTGTTTAACAACCCCCCCCCCCCCCAGGTCGTTCCCCCTCCCCACACTCACCTTCTGCTTCACCTTGGTGCAGTTGGGCAGCGTGTCCTTGCAGCGGTTGTGGATGGTGACGTTGCAGGCTGGGGGGGGACAGGGGGAGGTGACAGGGGCAGGGGGGGGTGACAGGGGCAGGTGACAGGGGCAGGGGGGGGTGACAGGGGCAGGGGGGGTGACAGGGGCAGGGGGAGGGAGGTGGCAGGGACAGGGGAAGGTGACAGGGGCAGGGGGAGGTGACAGGGGCAGAGGGGGGTGACAGGGGCAGGGGGGGTGACAGGGGCAGGGGGGGGTGACAGGGGCAGGGGGGGTGGCAGGGACAGGGGGAGGTGACAGGGGCAGGGGGGGGTGGCAGGGACGGGGGGGGTGACAGGGGCAGGGGGGGGTGACAGGGGGAGGTGACAGGGGTAGGGGGGGTGACAGGGGCGGGGGGGTGACAGGGGGAGGTGACAGGGGCAGGGGGAGGTGACAGGGGCAGGGGGGGGTGACAGGGGCAGGGGGGTGACAGGGGCAGGTGACAGGGGTAGGGGGGGGTGACAGGGGCAGAGGGGGGTGACAGGGGCAGGGGGAGGTGGCAGGGGCAGGGGGAGGGAGGTGGTAGGGACGGGGGGGGTGACAGGGACAGGGGCAGGGGGGGGTGACAGGGACAGGGGGAGGTGACAGGGACAGGGGGAGGGAGGTGGTAGGGACAGGGGGGGGTGACAGGGACAGGGGGAGGTGACAGGGACAGGGGGAGGTGACAGGGACAGGTGGGGTGGCAGGGGGGGGTGACAGGGGCGGGGGGGGTGACAGGGGCAGGGGGGGGTGACAGGGACAGGGGGGGGTGACAGGGGCAGGGGGAGGTGACAGGGACACCCTCCTGCCACCCCCGTCCTCCCCTGAGCCCGGCAGAGCGACGGGAGCAGATGGGTTGGGAATGTGGGCGGATGGGGATGGAAGCGGGAGAGGCTGAGGGGGGACAGCTGGGACATGGGGGGGGGGACACCCCGAGGGGACACTGAGCCCACCCTGGAAAAGCCAGCCTGGAAAAATCACCCTGGGAAAGCTACTGTGGCAAATCCACCCTGGAAAAGCCACCCTGGGAAAAATCACCCTGGGAAAGCTACTGTGGTAAATCCACCCTGGCAAAGCCACCCTGGGAAAAATCACCCTGGGAAAGCTACTGTGGTAAATCCACCCTGGCAAAGCCACCCTGGCAAAGCCACCCTGGCAAAGCCACCCTGGAAAAGCCGCCCTGGAAAAGTCACTCTGGAAAAACCACCTTGGAAAAGCCACTCTGGAAAAGTTACTGTGGCAAATCCACCCAGGAAAAGTCATCCTGGACAAGCCACTCTGGAAAACCTACAGTGACAAATCCACCCTGGAAAAGCCACCTTGGAAAAGCCACCCTGGAAAAGCCATCCTGGAAAAGCCACCCTGGAAAAGCTACAGTGACAAATCCACCCTGGAAAAGCCACCTTGGAAAAGTCATCCTGGAAAAGCCATCCTGGAAAAGCTACTGTGGCAAAGTCATCCTGGAAAAGCCACCTTGGAAAAGCCACTCTGGAAAAGTTACTGTGGCAAATCCACCCAGGAAAAGTCATCCTGGACAAG
>NW_022476514.1:0-23706 GCF_009829145.1 Chiroxiphia lanceolata
ACTCCTGGGTTAACCCAAACCTGGGATAACCCACACTGAGGTAATCCATACCTGGGATAACCCACACTGGGATAACTCACACTGAGGTAATCCATACCTGGGATAACCCACACTGGGATAACCCAAACCTGGGATAACCCACACTGGGATAACCCACACTGGGATAATCCACACTGGGATAACCCACAGCCAGGATAATCCATATCCAGGATAATCAATGCCTGGATCAATCATGTCCAGAATAATCCACTCCTGGGATAGTGCACAGCCGGGATAATCCACACCTGGGATAACCCACAACTGGGATAATCCACACCTGGGATAACCCACATTCCAGGATAAACCACACCTGGGATAACCCACAGCTGGGATAGCCAATGCCTGGATAAACCGTGTTCAGGATAATCCACACCCACATTCCAGGATAACCCACACCTGGGATAACCCACAACTGGGATAATTCACACCTGGGATAACCCACATTGGGATAACCCACACTGGGATAACCCACAGCTGGGATAATGCACACTTGGGATAACCAATGCCTGGATCAATTATATCCAGGATAATCCCCACCTGGGATAAACCATATCCAGGATAATCCCCACCTGGGATAAACCACATCCAGGATAATCCCCACCTGGGATAAACCACATCCAGAGTAATCCACTCCTGGGATAATGCACAGCCGGGATAACTCACACTGGGATAACCCACAGCCGGGATAATCCATATCCAGGATAACCAATGCCTGGATCAATCATATCCAGGATAACCCACACCTGGGATAACCCACACCTGGGATAATGCACAGCTGGGATAACCCACACCTGGGATAACCCACATATGGAGGACATGGAGACATGGGATACAGGGATGGGGGGATATGGGGACACAGGGACATGGGATACAGGGACACAGGGACATGGGATACAGGGATGGGGGGATATGGGGACACAGGGACATGGGATACAGGGATGGGGGGATATGGGGACACAGGGACATGGGATACAGGGACACAGGGACATGGGATACAGGGATGGGGGATATGGGGACACAGGGACATGGGATGGAGGGATATGGGGCCATGGGGACACAGGGACATGGGATGGAGGGATATGGGGCCATGGGGACACAGGGACATGGGATATAGGGATGGAGGGATATAGGGATATGGGGATAAAGGGACATGGGATACCGGGATGGAGGGATATGGGAACATAGGGACAGGGGATACAGGGACACAGGGACATGGGATACAGGAATGGGGGATATGGGGACATGAGGACACAGGGATATGGGATAGAGGGATGGAGGGATATGGGGACACAGGGACACAGGGACACAGGGACATGGGATACAGGATGGGGGGATATGGGAACACAGGGACATGGGATACAGGGATGGAGGGACATGGGGATAAAGGGATATGGGATACAGGGATGGAGGGATATGGGGACATGAGGACACAGGGATATGGGATACAGGGATGGAGGGATATGGGGATAAAGGGATATGGGATACAGGGATGGGGGATATGGGGATAAAGGGATATGGGGATAGAGGGATATGGAGACATGGGGACATGGGATACAGGGATGGGGGATATGGGGATAAAGGGACATGGGATACAGGGATGGGGGATATGGGGATAAAGGGACATGGGATACAGGGATGGGGGATATGGGGATAAAGGGACATGGGATACAGGGATGGGGGATATGGGGATAAAGGGACATGGGATACAGGGATGGGGGATATGGGGATAAAGGGACATGGGATACAGGGATGGGGGATATGGGGATAAAGGGACAGCGGCCTTGGGGACACAGGACCTGGGGCCGTGTGACATGGGGACACGGGGATGGGGGATGTGGGGCGCAGGGTGATGGGGACACAGGGGAAGGGGATGTGGGGCACAGGGAAGTGAGGATATGGGAACACCAGGACACAGGGATATGAGGGTCCAGGGACATGGGAATATGGGGACACAGGGATAAGGTGACACTGGGACACAGGGATGCAGGGACATGAGGATATGGGAATATGGGGGCTTGGGGACATGGGGGCATTGGGATGTGGGGACATGGGGTGTGGGGACACAGGGATATGGGGACACAGGGATGTGGTGATCCGTGACATGGGGACAGGGGGATGCAGGGACATGAGGATATGGGAATATGGGGACTTGGGGACATGGGGGCATTGGGATGTGGGGACATGGGGTGTGGGGACACAGGGATTTGGGGACACAGGGATGTGGTGATCCGTGACATGGGGACAGGGGGATGCAGGGACATGAGGATATGGGAATATGGGGGCTTGGGGACACGGGGTATGGGGACACAGGGATTTGGGGACACAGGGATGTGGTGATCCGTGACATGGGGACAGGGGGATGCAGGGACATGAGGATATGGGAATATGGGGGCTTGGGGACACGGGGTATGGGGACACAGGGATTTGGGGACACAGGAGTATGGGGACACAGGGATTTGGGGACAGGGGGATTTGGGGACATGGGGATATGGGGACACAGGGGTGTGGTGATCCGTGACATGGGGACATGGGGATGCAGGGACATGAGGATACAGGAATATGGGGGCTTGGGGACACGGGGTATGGGGACGGGGGACATGGGGGATGGGGATGCAGGGACATGGGGACACAGGGATTTGGGGACACAGGGATTTGGGGACACAGGGATTTGGGGACACAGGGATGTGATGATCCTTGGCATGGGGACATGGGGATGCAGAGACATGAGGCTATGGGAATATGGGGACATGGGGCATTGGGATGGGGGACATGAGGTATGGGGACACAGGGATTTGGGGGCACAGGGATTTGGGGACGTGGGGATATGGGGACACAGGGATGTGGTGATCCGTGACGTGGGGACAGGGGGATGCAGGGACATGAGGGTACAGGAATATGGGGACTTGGGGACGTGGGGTATGGGGACACAGGGATGTGGGGACACAGGGATTTGGGGACACAGGAATATGAGGACACAGGAATAGGGGGACACAGGAATATAGGGACACAGGGATGTGATGATCCGTGACATGGGGATGCAGGGACATGAGGCTGTGGGAATATGGGGACATGGGGGCATTGGGATGGGGGACATGGGGTATGGGGACACAGGGATTTGGGGACACGGGAATATAGGGACACAGGGATGTGGTGATACATGATATGGGGACAGGGGGATTCAGGGACATGAGGATGTGGGAATATGGGGACTTGGGGACATGGGGTATGGGAACACAGGGATTTGGGGACACAGGGATGTGGTGATACGTGACGTGGGGACAGGGGGATGCAGGGAAATGAGGATACGGGAATATGGGGACTTGGGGACGTGGGGTATGGGGACAGGAGACATGGAGTATGGGGACACAGGGATTTGGGGATATGGGGACGCAGGGATTTGGGGATGTGGGGACACAGGGATTTAGGGACACAGGGATGCAGAGAGCAGGGATGGGGGGTGACGGTGTCACGGGACACGGGGACAGGGGGTGACGGCGTCACGGGACACGGGGACAGGGTGATGGCGACACTGGGATGTGGGGACACGGGAGCAGCGCCCGGGGGGACAAGGGGGACACGGGGGGGGTGCTCCGGGGTCTTCTCTCCGGTGCCGGTGCCATCCCAGCGCCACCGGCCGGTGCCCACAGCCCTGGGGAACCCCCCGGAGGGGGGTGAGGGACCCCCGGGACCCCCCCCCGGCCGCCCTTACCTTACTGGGGGGGTCGCGGGTGCCGCCGTGCTCAGCCCGCCCGGCTCCCCATGGGCTTTATGGCTCGGCGGGGCCGGCGGCGGCGGGACGGGGCCCCCCCAGCCCGGCCCGGGGGGGGAACCGGGGCGGGGAGGAGCCGCCGGGGGCGGGACGGGGGTTAATGGGGTGGAAAAGGAGCCGCTCGGCACCGGGTCACGTTACCGGGAACGGGAGGGGGGGGGGCGAGGGGACCCCACCCGGGGACACCGGCACCGGCAATGGGGGGGCCCGGGAGGGGGACGGGGGGGGTCCAGGGAGGGTGTTCTGGGCATCGGGGGGGCCCGGCGGGGTCCCCCGGGCACCGGCACCGGCACTGGGGGGGTCCCTGAACAGACACCGGCAATGGGGGGGCCCGGGAGGGGGACAAGGGGGGCCGGGAGGGGTCTGCTGGGCACCGGGGGGTCCCGGTGGGGTCCCCCGGGCACCGGCACCGGCGCTGGGGGGTCCCGGTGGGGGGACAGGGGGTCCAGGGATGGTCCCCCGAGCAGCGGTACCGGCACTGGGGGGGGTCCCTGAACAGACACTGGCACTGGAGGGGTCCCGGGGGGGGGACAGGGGGGTCCAGGGAGGGTCCCCCGAGCAGCGTCGTCGGCTCTGGGGGATCCCTGAACAGACACCGGCACTGGAGGGGTCCCGGGGGGGTCCGGGGAGGGTCCCCTGGGCACCGGCACCGGCACTGGGGGGTCCTGGCAGGGGGACGGGGGGGGTCCGGGAAGGGTCTACTGGGCACCGGGGGGTCCCAACAGGGCACCGGGGGGTCCCGGTGGGGTCCCCCGGGCACCGGCACCGGCACTGGGGGGTCCCTGAACAGACACCGGCACGGGGGGGGTCCCGGCATGGGGACGGGGGGGTCCGGGAAGGGTCTACTGGGCATCGGGGGGTCCCAACAGGGGCATCGGGGGGTCCTGACGGGGTCCCCGGGCACCGGTACCGGCAGTGGGGGGGGCCCTGAACAGACACCGGCACGGGGGGGGTCCCGGCGGGGTCACTGAGGGGGTCCAAGGAGGGTCCCCCGAGCAGCGGCACCGGCACTGGGGGGTCCTGGCAGGGGGACGGGGGGGGTCCGGGAAGGGTCTGCTGGGCACCGGGGAGTCTCAACAGGGCACCGAGGGGTCCCAACAGGGGCATCGGGGGGTCCCGGCGGGGTCCCCCGGGCACCGGTACCGGCGGTGGGGGGTCCCTGAACAGACACCGGCACGGGGGGGGCCTGGCAGGGGGACGGGGGGGTCCGGGAAGGGTCTGCTGGGCACCGGGGGGTCTCAACAGGGGCATCGGGGGGTCCCAGCGGGGTCCCCCGGGTACCGGCACTGGGGGGTCCCGGCGGGGTCACCGGGGGGGTCCAGGGAAGGTCCCCCGAGCACTGGGGGGTCCCAGGGGATCCAGGGAGGGTTCCCAGGGCACCGTCACCGTCCCCGGGGTCCCCCCGGCCCCACGCAGCCCCCCCCCCGGTCACGGCAGCCCCCCCGCAGCCGGGTGGTCCCCGGGGATGTGACAACTCCCCCCTGTCACCACCCGGGGTGACACGGGGCGGGGGTGACACGGAGGGGACGAGGGTGACACGCGGGGGGGGGTCACGCGTGTGCACAGACATCCCCACACCCCCCCCCCGAGTGACACGCGCACCCCAAAAACCCCCGTGGGTGCCACTGGAGGGGGGGAGGTGCGGGGGGAAGAACCGGGGGTCTCCAGTTCGAGGGTCCCGGGGCAGCGGGGGGGGGGGTCCCTGAGGTGGGGGGGGGGGGGGGCGTGGGGGCGCAGGGCCACGGAGGGGGGGACGTGGGGTCTGAGGACTGTGGGGTGCGAGACTGGGGGGTCTGGGGGGTGTCCGTGTGTCCGTGAGGAGGTGTGTCCGTGTGATCTGTGGGGGATCCGTGGGGTCTGTGGGGTGTCTGTGTGTCCGTGGGATCTGTGGGGGATCCGTGGGGTCTGTGGGGTGTCCGTGGGGATTGTAGGGTGTCCGTGTGTCCGTGGGGTGGTGGAGACACAGGATGTGTGTCCGTGTGTCCGTGGGGTCTGTGGGGGATCCGTGGGGTCTGTGGGGTGTCCGTGGGGTTTGTAGGGTGTCCGTGTGTCCGTGGGGTGGTGGGACCACAGGATGTGTGTCCGTGTGTCCGTGTGGTCTGTGGGGGATCCGTGGGGTCTGTGGGGTGTCTGTGGGGTCTGTGGGGGATCCGTGGGGTCTGTGGGGTGTCCGTGGGATCTGTGGGGGATCCGTGGGGTCTGTGGGGTGTCTCTGTGTCTGTGGGATCTGAAGGGGATCCGTGGGGTCTGTGGGGTGTCTGTGTGTCTGTGGGGTCTGTGAGGGATCCGTGGGGTCTGTGGGGTGTCTGTGTGTCTGTGGGGTCTGTGTGGGATCCGTGGGGTCTGTGGGGTGTCTGTGTGTCTGTGGGGTCTGTGGGGGATCCGTGGGGTCTGTGGGGTGTTCGTGGGGTTTGTAGGGTGTCTGTATGTCCGTGGGGTGGTGGGGCCACGGGATGAGTGTCCGTGTGTCCGTGGGGTCTGTGGGGGATCCGTGGGGTCTGTGGGGTGTCTCTGTGTCTGTGGGGTGTCCGTGTGTCCGTGGGGTGGTGGGGCCACGGGATGTGTGTCCGTGTGTCTGTGGGGTCTGTGGGGGATCCGTGGGGTCTGTGGGGTGTCCGTGGGATCTGTGGGGGATCCGTGGGGTCTGTGGGGTGTCTCTGTGTCTGTGGGATCTGAAGGGGATCCGTGGGGTCTGTGGGGTGTCTGTGTGTCCGTGGGATCTGTGGGGGATCCGTGAGGTCTGTGGGGTGTCTGTGTGCTCTGTGGGGGATCCGTGGGGTCTGTGGGGTGTCTGTGTGTCTGTGGGGTCTGTGGGGGATCCGTGGGGTCTGTGGGGTGTTCGTGGGGTTTGTAGGGTGTCTATGTGTCCGTGGGTTGGTGGGGCCACAGGATGTGTGTCCGTGTGTCCATGGGGTCTGTGGGGGATCCGTGCGGTCTGTGGGGTGTCCGTGGGGTGATGGGGCCATGGGATGTGTGTCCGTGTGTCTGTGGGGTGTCCGTGGGGTGGTGGGGCCATGGGATGTGTGTCTGTGGGGTCTGTGGGGTCTGTGGGGTCTGTGGGGTGGTGTGGCCACAGGATGTGTGTCCATGTGTCCATGGGGTCTGTGGGGGATCCGTGGGGTCTGTGGGGTGTCCGTGGGGTGTTGGGGCCATGGGATGTGTGTCCATGTGTCCGTGGAGTCTGTGGTGTGTCCCTGTGTCCGTGGGGTCTGTGGGGGATCCGTGGGGTCTGTGGGGTGTCCATGGTGTGGTGGGACCATGGGATGTGTGTCTGTGGGGTCTGTGGGGTCTGTGGGGTCTGTAGGGTCTGTGGGGTGGTGGAGCCATGGGATGTGTGTCCATGGGGTCTGTGGGGGATCCGTGGGGTCTGTGGGGTGTCTGTGGGATGATGGGACCATGGAATGTGTGTCTGTGGGGTCTGTGGGGTCTGTAGGGTCTGTGGGGTGGTGGAGCCATGGGATGTGTGTCCATGGGGTCTGTGGGGTCTGTGGGGTCTGTGGGGTGTCTGTGGTGTGGTGGGACCATGGGATGTGTGTCCATGGGGTCTATGGGGTCTATGGGGTGGTGGGGCCATGGGACGTGTGTCCATGGGGTCTGTGGGGTGTCCGTGTGTCTGTGGGGTCTGTGGGGTGTCCGTGGGGTGGTGGGGCCATGGGATGTGTGTCCGTGTGTCCGTGGAGTCTGTGGGGTGTCCGTGTGTCCGTGGGGTCTGTGGGGGGTCCGTGGGACAGTGGGGGTGCGGGGTGTGGGTCTGTGTCCGTGTGTCCGTGTGTCCACATATAATAATGTGTCCGTCCATGTGTCTGTGTGTCCATACCCGTGTCCGTATGTCCGCGTGTGTCCATATGTCCATATCCATGTGTCCATGTTCGTGTGTGTCCATATGTCCATATCCATGTGTCCATGTGTGTCCACGTGTCCATATGTCCATGTCTGTGTGTCTGTATGTCCGTGTGTCCGTGTGTCCATGTCCATGTGTCCATATGTCCATGTCTGTGTGCCCGTATGTCCATGTGTCCGTGTGTCCATGTGTGTCCATGTGTGTCCCTGTGTCCGTGTGTCCCTGTGTCCGTGTGTCCATGTGTCCGTGTGTCCATGTGTTCATATATCCATGTGTCCATGTCCGTGTGTCCCCGTGTCCGTGTGTCCCTGTGTTCAGGGGACAGGGCCAGGACTAATGATGGGGACCCCCGGGCTAATGATGGGGGGGCCTGGGCTAATGATCGGGGACCCCTGGGCTAATGAGGGGAGGGACTGGGCTAATGACGGGGGGGCCTGGGCTAGTGATGGGGACCCTCGGACTAGTGATGGGGGGGGTCAGGACTAATCATGGGGACCCCCGGACTAATTGGAACCCCTGGGCTAACGATGGGGGGGTCTGGGCTAATGAGGGGGGGGGGGGCAGGACTAATGATGGGGACCCCTGGGCTAGTGATGGGGGGGCCAGCACTAATCATGGGGACCCCTGGACTAATAATCGGAACCCCCAGGCTAACGATGGGGGGGTCTGGGCTAATGAGGGGGACCCCCGGGCTAGTGATGGGGACCCCCGGGCTAATGATGGGGGGGCCTGGGCTAATGACGGGGACCCCTGGACTAATCATGGGGGGACCTGGGCTAGTGATGGGGACCCCCGGGCTAATGATGGGGGGGCCTGGGCTAATGATGGGAACCCCTGGGCTAATGATGGGGACCTCCGGGCTAATGATGGGGGGGTCTGGCCTAATGAGGGGGGGGCAGGACTAATGATGGGGATCCCCGGACTAATAATTGGAGCCCCCAGGCTAACGATGGGGGGGTCTGGGCTAATGATGGGGGGCCCTGGGCTAATGATGGGGACTCCCGGGCTAATGATCGGGGACCCCTGGGCTAATGAGGGGAGGGCCTGAGCTAATGATGGGGGGGCCTGGACTAACGCTGAGGGGGCCTGGGCTAATGATGGGGACCCCTGGGCTAGTGATGGGGGAGCCAGGACTAATGATGGGGGGGCCTGGGCTAATGATGGGGACCCCCGGGCTAATGATGGGGACCCCTGGGCTAATGATGGGAACCACTGGGCTAATGATCGGGGACCCCTGGGCTAATGATGGGGGGACCTGGGCTAATGAGGGGAGGGGCCTGGGCTAATGATGTGGACCCCCGGACTAGTGATGGGGACCCCCGGGCTAACGATGGGGGTGTCTGGGCTAATGATGGGGACCCCTGGGCTAGTGATGGGGGGGACGAGGACTAATCATGGAGACCCCCAGACTAATAATTGGAACCCCCAGGCTAACGATGGGGGGGTCTGGGCTAATGATGGGGGGCCCTGGACTAACGCTGAGGGGGCCTGGACTAATGATGGGGACCCCTGGGCTAGTGATGGGGGGGCCTGGGCTAATGATGGGGACCCCCGGGCTAATGATGGGGACCCCCGGGCTGATGATCGGGGACCCCTGGGCTAATGATGGGGGGGCCTGGGCTAATGACGGGGGACCTGGGCTAATGGTGGGGAGCCCCGGGCTAGTGATAGGGGGGGGCCAGGACTAATCATGGAGACCCCCGGACTAATAATCGGAAACCCCAGGCTAACGATGGGGGGCTCTGGGCTAATGATGAGGACCCCTGGGCTAGTGATGGGGACCCCCGGGCTAATGATGGGGGGGTCTGGACTAATGAGGGGGGGGGGCCAGGACTAATGATGGGGACCCCCGGACTAATAATCGGAACCCCCGGGTTAACGATGGGGGGGCCTGGGCTAATGATGAGGTCCCCCGGGCTAGTGATGGGGACCCCCGGGCTAACGATGGGGACCCCCGGGCTAACGATGGGGGGCCCTGGGCTAACGAGAGGATGGGTCAGGACGGGGGGGGGGGGGTGGGATCCTCTATTTCTTGCCCCCCCTCCCCGTGCCAGGGCTGTGTGTGTGGGGGGGGCTCTGTTTCGACCATGGTGGGTGGGGGGGTGATGTACTGGGCTAGCGCGGGTGGCCCGCGGGCCAGCGGGGCCGGGCCGGGTTTTTGGCCGGGGGTGGCTCCCGGTGTTTTTATTTTTATCGGCGCGCGGCCGTTGCCGGGGAACGGGGCGGGGGGGGGGCCCCGGGGGGGCCCGGAGCGCTCCGGAGAGAGGGGCTGCGCCATGAGGCAGCGGTGAGAGGGGCGGGGGGCGCGGGGGGGGGCACGGGGGGGGGGGGGGACGGGGGGGGGGGTGTCCGTGTCCTCCCCCCCCCTTCCTTCGCCGCAGCGGTGCCGGGGGTCCCTCCCCCATCTCCGGGGGTGGGGACACGCGGGGACCCCCCCAAAATGGGCATCGTCACCCCCCCACACACACCCCGGGAGGGTCCTTCCCCGTCTCCGGGGGTGGGGACAGACGGGGACCCCCCCAAAATGGGCAGCATCACCCCTCCGGGGGGGGGGTCCCGTTCTCATCTCCGGGGGTGGGGACACGCGGGGACCCCCCCAAAATGGGCAGCATCACCCCTCGGGGAGGGGGTCCGTTCTCATCTCCGGGGGTGGGGACCCCCCCAAAATGGGCAGCATCACCCCCCGGTGGGGTCTCTTCTCATCTCCGGGCGTGGGGACACGCGGGGACCCCCCCAAAATAAGCCTCATCACCCCTCCGGGGCGGGGGGTCCCTCCTCATCTCTGGGGGTGGGGACACGCGGGGACCCCCCCAAAATGGGCAGCATCATCCCTCCGGGGGGGGTCCCGTTCTCATCTCCGGGGGTGGGGACACGCGGGGACCCCCCCAAAATGGGCAGCATCACCCCTCGGGGAGGGGGTCCGTTCTCATCTCCGGGGGTGGGGACCCCCCCAAAATGGGCATCATCACCCCCCCGGTGGGGTCTCTTCTCATCTCCGGGGGTGGGGACACGCGGGGACCCCCCCAAAATGGGCAGCATCATCCCTCCGGGGGGGGTCCCGTTCTCATCTCCGGGGGTGGGGACACGCGGGGACCCCCCCAAAATGGGCAGCATCACCCCCCCACCCCACCTCGGGGGGGTCCTTCCCCCTCTCCAGGCTCGGGGACAGGGGGAGACCCCCCCCCAAATGTGCGTCACCCCTCCCCCGGGGGTGGGTTCCTTCTCATCTGCAGAAGTGGGACCCCCGAAATGGGCATCACCCCCCCTGGGGGGGTCCCTCCCCGTCTCTGGGGTTGGGGACACGCGGGGACCCCCCCAAAATGGGCATCACCCCCCCCCCGGGGGGGTTTCCTTCTCATCTGCGGGGGTGGGGACCCCCAAAATGGGCATCACCACCCCCCCCCCCCAGCCTGGCGTGGGGGGGGAGGGGGGTCCGGCCCCACGAGGGGGAGGGGTGATGAGGGGGGAGGGGGGATGGTGGCGCAGGGGCCCCCGGGAGGACACAGGAGCGGGGACACGCGTGTGATTGTGTGTGTGCACGCGTGTGTGTGTGCAAGGGAGGTGCACACGTGTGTGCGTGTGCACATGTGTGACCCAGCTGCCTGTGGACACGCGTGTGTGTGTGTGTGTGTGTGTTTGCAAGGGAGGTGCACATGTGTGTGCGTGTGCACACGTGTGTGCAAGGGGTGTACACGTGTGTGCGTGTGACCCAGCTGCCCGTGCACACGCATGTGCGTGCACATGTGTGAGGCCCAGAGGGGTGTACACGCGTGTGTGTGTGCGTGCACACATGTGACCCAGCTGCCCGTGCACATGCGTGTGTGTGTGCATGTGTGAGGCCCAGAGGGGTGTACACGCGTGTGTGTGACCCAGCAGCCCATGCACACACGTGTGTGCACGTGTGCGAGGTCCAGAGGGGAGCACACGCGTGTATGTGTGTGTGTGTGCACACGTGTGACCCAGCTGCCCCTGCACACACACGTGGATGTGTGTGCAAGGCCCAACAAGGTGCTGACATGTGTGTATGTGCACACGTGTGACCCAGCTGCCCGTGCACACACATGTGTCTGAGGGGGAGCTCTGTGCGTGTGCAAGGCCCAGCAGGGGGTTGCACACATGTGTGCACGCGTGTGTGCGTGTGTACACGTGTGTGCGTGCACTTACGTGTGTGTGCACACGTGTGTGTGTGTGTGCACACGTGTGTGCATCCATGTTCCTGTGGCCCAGCTCCCTGAGCACACGCGGTTCTTCCCCCCACCCCAGTCCCCCCAGTTTGGGGGTCTCTCTCTTCCCAGTCCCCCCAGTTTGGGGGAGTCAATGGCACCATTCCCCCACCCCAGTCCCTCCCAGTTTGGGGGTCTCTTTCTTCCCAGTCCTCCCAGTTTGAGGGTCTCTCTCTCCCCAGTCCTCCCAGTTTGAGGGTCTCTCTCTTCCCAGTCCTCCCAGTTTGGGGGTCTCTCTCTTCCCAGTCCTCCCAGTTTGGGGGTCTCTCTCTTCCCAGTCCTCCCAGTTTGGGGATCTCTCTCTTCCCAGTCCTCCCAGTTTGGGGGTCTCTCTCTTCCCAGTCCTCCCAGTTTGGGGGTCTCTTTCTTCCCAGTCCTCCCAGTTTGGGGATCTCTCTCTTCCCAGTCCTCCCAGTTTGGGGGTCTCTCTCTTCCCAGTCCTCCCAGTCTGGGGGAGTCAATGGCACCATTCCCCCACCCCAGTCCCTCCCAGTTTGGGGGTCTCTCTCTTCCCAGTCCTCCCAGTTTGGGGGTCTCTTTCTTCCCAGTCCTCCCAGTTTGAGGGTCTCTCTCTTCCCAGTCCTCCCAGTTTGAGGGTCTCTCTCTTCCCAGTCCTCCCAATTCGAGGGTCTCTCTCTTCCCAGTCCTCCCAGTTTGGGGATCTCTCTCTTCCCAGTCCTCCCAGTTTGGGGGTCTCTCTCTTCCCAGTTCTCCCAGTTTGGGGGTCTCTCTCTTCCCAGTCCTCCCAGTTCGGGGGTCTCTCTCTTCCCAGTCCTCCCAGTTTGGGGGTGCAATACCCCCATTCCCCCACTCCCAGTCCTCCCCAGTCAGGGGGTACAGTGTCACCATCCCTTCCCCTCCCAGTCCCCCCAGTTTAGGGGTGAAACACCCCCATTCCCCCCCCCAGTTTGGGGGTGCAACACCCCCATCCCTCCCTCCCAGTCCTCCCAATGCCCCCAGTTTAGGGCGAACCCCAACCCCCCATCCCGCCCCTCCCAGTCCTCCCAGTGCCCCCAGTCTGTGGGTGCAATATCCCCACTCCCCCCTCCCAGTCTCCCCAGTTTTGGGGTGCAACACCCCCATCCCCCCCATTTTGGGGGGCAATACTCCCATTCCCTCCCACTCTGGGGGTGCAGTACCCCCAGTCCCCCCAGTCCCCCCAGTCCCCCCAGTTCCCCCAGTTTAGGGCTGCAATACGACCAGTTCCTCCCCCAGTTTGGGGGTGCAACACCCCCATCCCCTCCCTCCCAGTTCCCCCCAGTCTCCCCAGTTTAGGGCTGCAATACCATCATCCCCTCCCCAGCCCCCCCAGTGCCCCCAGTCTGGGGGTGCAACACCCCCATCCCCCCCTCCCAGTCCTCCCAGTTTAGGGTTGCAATACCACCATTACCCCCCCAATCTGGAGGTGCAACACCCACATCCCCCCCTCCCAGTCCCTCCAGTGCCCCCCCAGTCTGACTCCCCCCCTCCCAGTCCCCCCAGTCCCCCCAGTCGAGGGGTTCAACACCCCCATCCACCCCTCCCAGTCCCCCCAGTTCCCCCAGTCTGACTCCCCCTTCCCAGTCCTCCCAGTCCCCCCACTCTGGGGGTGCGACACCCCCATCCCCCTCTCCCAGTCCCCCCAGTCCCCCCAGTGCCCCCCCCAGTTCCCCCAGTCTGGCTGTCCCTCCCAGTCCCCCCAGTTCCCCCAGTCTGACCCTCCCCCTCCCAGTCCCCCCAGTTCCCCCAGTCTGACCCTCCCCCTCCCAGTCCTCCCAGTCCCCCCACTCTGGGGGTGCAACACCCCCATCCCCCTCTCCCAGTCCCCCCAGTCCTCCCAGTTCCCCCAGTCTGACTCCCCCCCTCCCAGTCCCTCCCAGTTTCCCCAGTGCCCCCAGTCTGACTCCCTCCTTCCCAGTCCCCCCAGTGCCCCCAGTTCCCCCAGTCTGGGTGTGCAACACCCCCATCCACCCTTCCCAATCCCCCCAGTCCCCCCCAGTCCCCCCCAGTCCCCCCAGTGTGACTCCTCCCCTCCCAGTCCCCCCCAGTCCCCCCAGTCCCCCCAGTGACCCCCAGTCCCCCCAGTCTGACTCCCCCCCCCTCCCAGTCCCCCCAGTCCCCTCAGTCCCCGCAGTCTGACTCCCCCCCTCCCAGTCCTCCCAGTCCCCCCAGTGCCCCCCCAGTCTGATTCCCCCCCTCCCAGTCCCCCCAGTCTGGGTTTGCAGCACCCCCATCCACCCATCCCAGTCCCCCCAGTCCGCCCAATTCCCCCAGTCCCCCCAGTGCCCCCAGTCCCCCCATTCCCCCCAGTCTGACTCCCCCTCTCCCAGTCCCCCCAGTCCCCCCAGTGCCCCCCCCAGTCCCCACAGTCCCCCCAGTGCCCCCCAGTCCCCCCAGTCTGACTCCCCCCCCACAGTCCCCCCCAGTTCCCCCAGTCTGACTCCCCCCCCACAGTCCCCCCCAGTCCCCCCAGTCTGACTCCCCCTCTCCCAGTCCCCCCAGTCCACCCAGTGCCCCCCCCAGTCCCCCCAGTCCCCCCCAGTCCCCCCAGTCCCCCCCAGTCCCCCCAGTCTGACTCCCCCCCTCCCAGTCCTCCCAGTCCCCCCACTCTGGGGGTGCAACACCCCCAACCCCCTCTCCCAGTCCCCCCAGTCCCCCCAGTCCTCCCAGTTCCCGCAGTCTGATTTCCCCTCTCCCAGTCCCCCCAGTTCTCCCAGTGCCCCCAGTCCCCCCAGTGCCCCCCCAGTGCCCCCCCAGTCTGACTCTCCCTCTCCCAGTCCCCCCAGTCTGGGTTTGCAACACCCCCATCCACCCATCCCAGTCCCCCCAGTCCGCCCAATCCCCCCAGTCCCCCCAGTGACCCCCAGTCCCCCAGTCTGACCCCTCCCCCCCCCCAGTCCCCCCAGTCCCCTCAGTCCCCCCAGTCTGACTCCCCCCCTCCCAGTCCCCCCAGTCCCCCCAGTCCCCCCAATCTGGGTGTGCAACACCCCCATCCACCCCTCCCAGTCCCCCCAGTCTGCCCAATGCCCCAGTCCCCCCAGTGCCCCCAGTCCCCCTCAGTCCCCCCAGTCCCCCCAGTGCCCCCCCAGTCCCTCCAGTCTGACTCCCCCCTCTCCCAGTCCCCCCAGTGCCCCCAGTCTGGGTTTGCAACACCCCCATCCACCCCTCCCAGTGCCCCCAGTCCCCCCAGTCCCCCCAGTCCCCCCAGTGCCCCCAGTCTGACCCCCCCGTGTCCCCGCAGCCGCTGACCCCGATGGCTCAGGACAACGCCGCCTTCTGCGGGGTCCCCGAGGGGGTCCCGGGCGGGGGCGGGGGGGGCGTCCCGGGCGAGCCCAAACCCCCCCCTCCCGCCCCTCCCGCGCCCCCCAAACGCCGCCCGTGGGGGGCCGGGGGGGCCCGGGGGGCTCGGAAGCGCCAGCGCTACGTGGAGAAGGACGGGAGGTGCAACGTCCAGCACGGGAACGTGCGCGAGACCTACCGGTACCTCACCGACATCTTCACCACCCTCGTGGACCTCAAGTGGCGCTTCAGCCTCCTCATCTTCATCCTGGCCTACGCCCTCACCTGGCTCTTCTTCGGCCTCATCTGGTGGGTCATCGCCTACAGCCGGGGGGACCTGGAGCACCTGGGGGACCACGCGTGGACCCCCTGCGTCAACAACCTCAACGGCTTCGTGTCGGCCTTCCTGTTCTCCATCGAGACCGAGACCACCATCGGCTACGGGCACCGCGTCATCACCGACACCTGCCCCGAGGGCATCGTCCTGCTGCTGCTGCAGGTGACAGCCCAGAAGGGACGGGGGGGGTTGGACACCAGGGAGGGGAGTGGGGAGGTCAAAGAGGGGAGGGGGGAGGTCAAAGAGGGGGCCGGGACCCCAAAGAGGGGAGTGGGGAGGTCAAAGAGGGGAGGGGGGATATCAAAGAGGGGAGTGGGACCCCAAAGAGGGGAGTGGGACCCCAAAGAGGGGAGTGGAGACATCAAAGAGGGGAGTGAGGATGTCAAAGAGGGGAGTGGAGACATCAAAGAGGGGAGTGGGGATGTCAAAGAGGGGAGAGGGATATCAAAGAGGGGAGCGGGGAGGTCAAAGAGGGGAGTGGGGAGGTCAAAGAGGGGAGAGGGATATCAAAGAGGGGAGCGGGGAGGTCAAAGAGGGGAGTGGGGAGGTCAAAGAGGGGGCCGGGACCCCAAAGAGGGGAGAGGGATATCAAAGAGGGGAGGGGGAACGTCAAAGAGGGGAGTGGGGATGTCAAAGGGGGTGTTGGGACCCCAAAGAGGGGAGTGGGGATATCAAAGAGGGGAGGGGGGAGGTCAAAGAGGGGAGTGGGGAGGTCAAAGAGGGGAGCGGGGACCCCAAAGAGGGGAGTGGGGAGGTCAAAGAGGGGAGGGGGAACGTCAAAGAGGGGAGTGGGAATGTCAAAGGGGGTGTTGGGACCCCAAAGAGGGGAGTGGGGATATCAAAGAGGGGAGGGGGGAGGTCAAAGAGGGGAATGGGAATGTTAAAGAGGGGAGTGGGAACCCCAAAGAGGGGAGTGGAGACATCAAAGAGGGGGTTGGGACCCCAAAGAGGGGAGTGGGGACATCAAAGAGGGAGTGGGAATGTCAAAGGGGGTGTTGGGACCCCAAAGAGGGGAGTGGGAATGTCAAAGAGGGGAGTGGGAATGTCAAAGAGGGGGTTGGGACCCCAAAGAGGGGAGAGGGAATGTCAAAGAGGGGAGTGGGGAGGTCAAAGAGGGGGCCGGGACCCCAAAGAGGGGAGTGCGACCCCAAAGAGGGGAGTGGGGATATCAAAGAGGGGAGGGGGGAGGTCAAAGGGGGGAATGGGAACCCCAAAGAGGGGAGAGGGAATGTCAAAGAGGGGAGTGGGAATGTCAAAGAGGAGGTTGGGACCCCAAAGAGGGGAGTGGGAATGTCAAAGAGGGGAGTGGGATCCCAAAGAGGGGAGTGGACACGTCAAAGAGGGGGTTGGGAATGTCAAAGAGGGGGTCAGGACGTGAATGGGAATGTCAAAGAGGGGTGCAGGGGGTGCTGGATGGGGCAGAGACCCCCCAAGTAGGGTGTAGGAACCCCAAAGAGGGGGGTGGGAATGTGAAAGAGGGGAGTGGGAATGCCCCAAAGAAGGGGTCAGGACTCCAAAGAGGGGAGTGGGGAGGTCAAAGAGGGGGTCAGGACCCCAAAGAGGGAAGTGGGAACCCCAAAGAGGGGAGTGGAAACCCCAAAGAGGGGAGTGGGAACCCCAAAGAGGGGAGTGGGGATGTCAGAGAGGGGAGTGGGGATGTCAGAGAGGGGGGGGATCCCAGAGAGAAGGAAAAGAACCCCCCAGAAGGGGACCCTGGGGTGCACAGAGACCCCAAAGAGGAGGGTTGGGGCACCCCTAGAGGGGTGCAGGGGGTGCTGGGTGGGGCAATGACCCGAAAGAGGGGTGCAGGGACCCCAAAGGGGGAAGTCAGAGACCCTAAAGGGGGGGTCAATACCCCATTAGAGGGGCACAGGGGACCCTGGGGCACCTCCCCTCCTTGGGGCCACCCCCATGGGGGACACACCCACCAGGTAGAGCTCCCCCTGAGCCCCCCCCATCATGTCCATGGGGACACCTCCATGGGGACACCACATCTCCTTCGGGACATCTTCATGGGGACACCTCATCTCCATGGGGACACCTCCCTGGGGACCTGTCATGTCCATGAGGACACAAAATCTCCATGGGGACACCACACCTCCACGGGGACACCTCCATGGAGACACCACATCTCCTTGGGGACATCTCCCTGGGGACACCTCATCTCCTTGGGGACACCACATCCCCTCGGGACACATCCATGGGGACACCTCCATGGGGACATGTCATGTCCATGGGGACTCCTCATCTCCTTGGGGATGCATCATGTCCATGGGGACACCTCCTTGGGGACACCTCATGTCCATGGGGACATCTCATCTCCTCGAGGACATCTCCTTGGGGACACCACATCCTCTCGGGACACCTCCATGGGGACACCTCCATGGGGACCTGTCATGTCCATGGGGACACAAAATCTCCATGGGGACACCACACCTCCATGGAGACACCACATCTCCTTGGGGACATCTCCCTGGGGACATCTCATCTCCTTGGGGACACCACATCCCCTCGGGACACATCCATGGGGACATGTTGTGTCCATGGGGACACCTCATGTCCATGGGGACATCTCATCTCCTCGAGGACATCTCCTTGGGGACACCACATCCTCTCGGGACACCTCCATGGGGACATGTTGTGTCCATGGGGACTCCTCATCTCCTTGGGGACGCATCATGTCCATGGGGACACCTCCATGTCCATGGGGACATCTCATCTCCTTGGGGACACCTCATCTCCTTGGGGACACCTCCATGGGGACACGTCATGTCCATGGGAACACACCATCTCCATGGGGACACCACATCTCCATGGGGACACCTTCATGGGGACCCGTCATGTCCATGGGGACACCTCCATGGGGACACAACATCTCCTTGGGGACATCTCATCTCCTTGGTGACACATCCATGGGGACACATCATGTCCATGGGGACACCTCCATGGGGACACCTCCCTGGGGACATCTCATCTCCTTGGGGACACCTCCTTGGGGGCACCACATCCCCTCGAGACACCTCCCTGGGGACACCTCCATGGGGACATGTCATGTCCTTGGGGATGTCTTATCTCCTTGGGGACACCTCCTTGAGGACACCTCATCTATTTGGGGACGTGTCGTGTCCATAGGGACACCTCATCTCCTTGGGGACACCTCCACAGGGATACATCATCTCCATGGGGACACCTCCATGGGGACATCTCATCTCCTTGGGGGCATCTCCTTAGGGACACCTCCAGGGATGCACCTCCCTGGGGACACGTCATGTCCATGGGGACACCTCCACAGGGACACCACATCTCCTTGGGGACATGTCATGTCCATGGAGACACCTCCCTGGGGACACCACATCTCCTTGGGGACATGTCATGTCCGTGGAGACACCTCCCTGGGGACGTCTCATCTCCCTGGGGATATCTCATCTCCATGGGGACACCTCCCTGGGGACACCTCATCTCCTTGGGGACATGTCGTGTCCATAGGGACACCTCATCTCCATGGGGACACCTCCCTGGGGACACGTCATGTCCATGGGGACACCTCCTTGGGGACACCTCATCTCCCTGGGGACACCTCCACAGGGATACATCATCTCCATGGGGACACCTCCCTGGGGACACCTCATCTCCTTGGGGACATGTCGTGTCCATAGGGACACCTCATCTCCATGGGGACACCTCCATGGGGACACCTCCCTGGGGACACGTCATGTCCATGGGGACACCTCCTTGGGGACACGTCATGTCCATGGGGACACCTCCATGGGGACACCTCATCTCCCTGGGGACACCTCCACAGGGATACATCATCTCCATGGGGACACCTCCATGGGGACACCTCCCTGGGGACACCACATCTCCTTGGGGACATGTCATGTCCGTGGAGACACCTCCATGGGGACGTCTCATCTCCCTGGGGATATCTCATCTCCATGGGGACACCTCCCTGGGCACATCTCATCTCCCTGGGGACACCTGCATGGGGACATGTCATGCCCATGGGGACACCTCATCTCCTTGGGGACATCTCACGTCCGTGGGGGCACCTCCATGGGAACACCCCATCTCCACGTCTCTCTGGTGGCCCCGCAGGCCATCCTGGGCTCCATGGTGAACGCCTTCATGGTGGGCTGCATGTTCGTGAAGATCTCGCAGCCCAACAAGCGCGCCGAGACCCTCGTGTTCTCCTCGCACGCCGTGGTCTCGCTGCGCGACGACCGCCTGTGCCTCATGTTCCGCGTGGGCGACCTGAGGGATTCCCACATCGTGGAGGCCTCGATCCGGGCCAAGCTCATCCAGTCCAAGCAGACCCAGGAGGGCGAGTTCATCCCCCTGGACCAGACCGACCTGAGCGTGGGCTTCGAGACGGGCGACGACCGGCTCTTCCTCGTGTCCCCCCTCATCATCAGCCACGAGATCGACGAGCGCAGCCCCTTCTGGGACGTGTCGCGGGGGCAGCTGGAGAGGGACGACTTCGAGATCGTCGTCATCCTCGAGGGGATGGTGGAGGCCACAGGTAACGGGGGGACGGGGAGGGAGGGGTGGATCGGTGAGGGGGGGAGTGTGGTGTCCGTGGGGACACCTCGCTGGGGACAAGTCATCTCCCTGGGGACACCTCTTTGGAGGCACATCGTGTCCATGGGGACACCTCATCTCCACAGGGACACCTCATCTCCTTGGGGACACCTCTTTGGGGGCACATCGTGTCCATGGGGACACCTCATCTCCTTGGGGACACCTCTTTGGAGGCACATTGTGTCCATGGGGACACCTCATCTCCACAGGGACACCTCATCTCCCTGGGGACACCTCTTTGGGGGCACATCGTGTCCATGGGGACACCTCATCTCCTTGGGGACACCTCTTTGGAGGCACATTGTGTCCATGGGGACACCTCATCTCCACAGGGATACCTCATCTCCCTGGGGACACCTCTTTGGGGGCACATCGTGTCCATGGGGACACCTCATCTCCTTGGGGACACCTCATCTCCATAGGGACACCTCATCTCCTTGGGGACACATCCAGGGGGACACCTCACGTCTATGGGGACATGTCATGTCCATGGGGACACCTCATCTCTTTGGGGACACCTCATCTCCATAGGGACACCTCATCTCCATGGGGACACATCTATGGGGACACCTCATCTCCTTGGGGACACCTCATCTCCTTGGGAACATCTCCTTGGGGACACTTCATGTCTATGGGGACATGTCATGTCCATGGGGACATCTCATGTCCTTGGGGACACCTCATCTCTTTGGGGACACCTCTATGGGGACATCTCATCTCCATGGGGACATCTCATGTCCATGGGGACACTCCCTTGGGGGCACATTGTGTCCATGGGGACATCTCATCTCCTTGGAGACACCTCATGTCCATGGGGTCACCTCCTTGGGGGCATGTCATGCCCATGGGGACACCTCATCTCCATGGGGACATCTCATCTCCTTGGAGACACCTCATGTCCTTGGGGTCACCTCCTTGGGCACATCTCATCTCCACAGGGACACATCGTGTCCATGGGGACACCTCATCTCCTTGGGGACATCTCATGTCCTTGGGGACATCTCCTTGGGGGCACATCATGTCCATGGGGACATCTCATCTCCTTGGGGGCCTGTCGTGTCCATGGGGACATCTCATCTCCTTGGGGGCCTGTCGTGTCCATGGGGACACCTCATCTCCTTGGGGACATGTCCTTGAGGACACCTCATGTCCATGGGGACATCTCGTGTCCTTGGGGACACCTCATGTCCATGGGGACACCTCATCTCCTTGGGGACACCTCTCTGGGGACACCTCATCTCCTTGGGGACACCTCATCTCCTTGGAGACATCTCTTTGGGGACACCACATCCCCTTGGGACACATCCATGGGGACACCTCCGTGGGGACATGTCGTGTCCTTGGGGACTCCTCACCTCCTTGGGGACACCTCCGTGGGGACAGATCATGTCCATGGGGACACCTCATCTCCTTGGGGACACCTCCGTGGGGACACCTCATGTCCATGGGGACACCTCATCTCCTTGGGGACACCTCCGTGGGGACACCTCCGTGGGGACACCTCATGTCCATGGGGACACCTTTTTGGGGTGCCCCAAGCCTCGGGTACTTCAGCTCTTGGGGTTCAGCCCCCAGCTGGGGTACAGTGCAGATTTTGGGGTCCCCACTTCCCCCTGCCCCGTACCCCTCTGACCCCCCGGTGTCCCCCCGGTGCCCCCCAGGGATGATGCACCAGGCACAGACCTCGTACCTGGTGGACGAGGCACTGTGGGGTCGGGGTGCCCCAAACCCTGAGTGTTTCAGTTTTTGGGGTGCCCCTCGCACCTCCCCATTACAGGAGAGCCCCTCCCCGACCCTCCTGACCCCCGTGCCCCCCTCGGTGCCCCCCAGGGATGACGTCCCAGGCACAGACCTCATACCTGGTGGACGAGGCACTGTGGGGTCAGGGTGCCCCAAACCCTGAGTGTTTCAGGTTTTGGGGTGCCCCTCGCACCTCCCCATTACAGGGGAGCCCCCCATGGCCCCCGGACCCCCCTGTGCCCCCCCCGGTGCCCCCCAGGGATGACGTGCCAGGCGCGCAGCTCGTACCTGGTGGGCGAGGTGCTGTGGGGTCGAGGTGCCCCAAACCCTGAGTGTTTCAGGTTTTGGGGTGCCCCTCGCACCTCCCCATTACAGGAGAGCCCCTCCCCGACCCTCCTGACCCCCCGTGCCCCCCCGGTGCCCCCCAGGGATGACGTACCAGGCGCGCAGCTCGTACCTGGCAGATGCGGCACTGTGGGGTCGGGGTGCCCCAAGCCCTGAGTGTTTCGGGTTTTGGGGTGCCCCTCGCACCTCCCCATTACAGGGGAGCCCCTCCCCGACCCCTCTGACCCCCGTGCCCCCCCCGGTGCCCCCCAGGGATGACGTACCAGGCTCGCAGCTCGTACCTGGCAGATGCGGCACTGTGGGGTCGGGGTGCCCCAAGTCGTGGGTACTTCAGCTCTTGGGGTGCCCCAAACTGGGGGACAGTGCAGATTTTGGGGTCCCCCCGCCCCTCCTGACCCCCGTGCCCCCCCCGGTGCCCCCCAGGGATGATGCACCAGGCACAGACCTCGTACCTGGTGGACGAGGCACTGTGGGGTCGGGGTGCCCCAAACCCTGAGTGTTTCAGTTTTTGGGGTGCCCCTCGCACCTCCCCATTACAGGAGAGCCCCTCCCCGACCCCTCTGACCCCCGTGCCCCCCTCGGTGCCCCCCAGGGATGACGTGCCAGGCACAGACCTCGTACCTGGTGGACGAGGCACTGTGGGGTCGGGGTGCCCCAAACCCTGAGTGTTTCAGTTTTTGGGGTGCCCCTCGCACCTCCCCATTACAGGGGAGCCCCTCCCCGACCCTCCTGACCCCCTGTGCCCCCCCGGTGCCCCCCAGGGATGACGTGCCAGGCGCGCAGCTCGTACCTGGCGGACGAGGTGCTGTGGGGTCACCGCTTCACGCCGCTGCTGAGCCTCGAGGAGGGTTTTTACGAGGTGGACTACGGGGGCTTCCACCACACCGTGCCCGTGCCCACCCCGGCCTGCAGCGCCCGCCAGCTCGCCGCCGCCGCCGCCCGCCGCGATGCCCACCTTTACTGGTCCATCCCCAGCCGCCTGGACGAGGCGGCGGCCGCGGGGGGCGAGGGGGACCCCGAAATCGCCCCCGAGAGCAACGGCACCTTGGCCGGCCCCGAGGAGCGGTGACGGGCTCCCGAGCACCCCCGTGTACAATAAATGTCCCATTTCCCCCCCCATTGTGATGGTGGGGGTGGTTCTGGGGTGCGGGGGGTGAATTTGGGGTGTCCCTGGGCCTGGGGGGTGAACGGGGACCCCAAAATCCCCCGCGAGAGCATCAGGACCTTGGTCGGTCCCAGTGACAGACACTGCACTGCCCCCTCCCCCCCGGACGGCTCTGTTTAACAAATACACCCCCAGTTCTGGTGGTGGGGGTGGTTTTGGGGTGCAAGGGCTGGATTTGGGGTGTCCCTGAGCCTGGGGGGTGAAGGGCACCCCAAAATCCCCCCTTGAGAGCAATGGCACCCTGGCCGGCCCCGAGGAGCGGTGACGGGCTCCCGAGCACCCCCGTGTATAATAAATGTCCCGTCCCCCCCCCATCGTGATGGCGGTGGTGCTTTTGGGGTGCGGGGGGTGGATTTGGGGTGTCTCTGGACCTGGGGGGTGAACGGGGACCCCAAAATCCCCCGCGAGAGC
>NW_022476515.1:0-23518 GCF_009829145.1 Chiroxiphia lanceolata
GTTGGTCCTCGGCGGGGTTTGGGGTGTTTTGGGGGGTTGGGGGGGGTCCCGGTGTTGGGGGGCACCCGATTGGTCCGCGGGGGGATTTGGGGTGCTCCCAGTGGGGGGGGGGGCACGCGGTTGGACCTCGGCGGGGGTTTGGGGTGTTTTGGGGGGCTTGGGGGGGGTCCCGGTGTTGGGGGGCACCCGATTGATCCACGGGGGGATTTGGGGTGTTTTGGGGGGCTCCCAGCGTGGGGGGGCACCCAGTTGGTCCTCGGCGGGGATTTGGGGTGTTTTGGGGGGCTGGGAGGGGTCCTGGTGTTGGGGGGCACCCGATTCATCCACCGGGGGTTTGAGGCATTTTTGGGGGGCAAGGAGGGGGTCCCGGTGTTGGGGGGCACCCGATTGATCTGCGGGGGGATTTGGGGTATTTTAGGGGGCCGGGAGGGGTCCCGGTATTGGGGGGCACCCGGTTGGTCCGCGGGGGGATTTGGGGTGTTTTGGGGGGCCGGGAGGGGTCCCGGTGTTCAGGGGCACCCGACTGATCTGCGGGGGGATTTGGGGTGTTTTGGGGGGCTCCCAGCGTGGGGGGGCACTCTGTTGGTCCTCGGCGGGGTTTGGGGTGTTTTGGGGGGTTGGGGGGGGTCCCGGTGTTGGGGGGCATCCGGTTGGTCCTCGGCGGGGGTTTGGGGTGTTTTGGGGGGCTGGGGGGGTGCCCGTTCTGGGGGAGGCACCCGATTGATCCACCGGGGGTTTGAGGCATTTTTGGGGGGCAAGGGGGGGCTCCCAGCGTAGAGGGGGGCACCCGACTGGTCCTCGGGGGGGTTTGGGGTGTTTTGGGGGGGGCTGGGGGTGGTCCTGGCTCTGGGAGGGGGGGCTCAGAGGATCTGTCGGGGCATCCCGTAGCCCGTCATGCCCGCCTGGGACGCGCCGCGGTTGGTGCCCATCTGCAGCCCGATGACGCTCTGCCCCTCCTTCAGCTTGTCCTCCGAGAACACCCGGCGGTTCTCCTGCGACTTCCTGCGCCCGCCGGGGACGGGGGGTCAGCGAGAGACCCCCCCCCGAGACCCCCAGGAACCCCTTGGAATCCCAAACCCCCCTCCCCAGGGTCCTAAATATCCCCTTGGAACCCCAGCATCCCCTCCCCAGGGTCCTAAATATCCCCTTGGAACCCCGAACCCTCTCCCCAGGGTCCCCAAATACCCTCTTGGAACCCCAAACCCTCTCCCCAGGGACCCCCAGGAACCCTTGGAATCCCAAACCCCCTCCCCAGGGTCCTAAATACCCCCTTGGATCCCCGAACCCCCTCCCCAGGGACCCCCCGGCCCCCCTTGAAACCCCAAACCCCGTCCCCAGGGTCCTCTGTAATCCCCTGAGACTCCCCCAAGAACCCCTTGGAACCCCAAACTCCCTCTCCCAGGGTCCCAAAAACGCCCCAGGGACCCTCGAAACCCACCCCCTGGGGACCCCCAGGAACCCCTTGGAATCCCAAACCCCCTCCCCAGGGTCCTAAATATCCCCTTGGAATCCCGAACCCCCTCCCCAGGGAACCCCAGGAACCCCCTTGGAACCCCAAACCCTCTCCCCAGGGACCCCCAGGAACCCCTTGGAATCCCAACCCCCCTCCCCAGGGTCCTAAATATCCCCTTGGAATCCCGAACCCCCTCCCCAGGGACCCCCCGGCCCCCCTTGAAACCCCAAACCCCGTCCCCAGGGTCCTCTGTAATCCCCTGAGACTCCCCCAAGAACCCCTTGGAACCCCAAACTCCCTCTCCCAGGGTCCCAAAAACGCCCCAGGGACCCTCGAAACCCACCCCCCGGGGACCCCCAGGAACCCCTTGGAATCCCAAACCCCCTCCCCAGGGTCCTAAATACCCCCTTGGAATCCCGAACCCCCTCCCCAGGGAACCCCAGGAACCCCTTGGAACCCCAAACCCCCTCCCCAGGGTCCCCAAATACCCTCTTGGAACCCCAAACCCTCTCCCCAGGGACCCCCAGGAACCCCTTGGAACCCCAACACCCCCCCTGAGACCCCCAGGAATCCCTTGGAACCCCAAACTCCCTCCCCCAGGGTCCCAAAACTGCCCCAGGGACCCTCCAAACCCACTCCCTGGGGACCCCCAGGAACCCCTTGGAAACCTAAAACCCTCTCCAGGGTCCCCTATAACCCCTCCCCAAACACCCTAGGACACCCTTGGAACCCCAAAACCCTCCCCGGGGTCCCCAAATACCCCCTTGGAACCCCAAACCCCCTCCCCAGGGTCCCCTATAACCCCCTCCAGTGCCCCCCAGAACCTCCTTGGAACCCTAAAACCCTCCCCAGGGTCCCCAAATACCCCCTTGGAACCCCAAACCCCCTCCCCAGGGTCCCCTATAACCCCCTCCAGTGCCCCCCAGAACCTCCTTGGAACCCTAAAACCCTCCCCAGGGTCCCCAAATACCCCCTTGGAACCCCAAACCCCCTCCGCAGGGTCCCAAAACCGCCCCAGGGACCCCCAAAACCCCTCCCCAGGATCCCCCCAATCCCCTCAGGGACCCCCCGAAATCTCCCAGGGACGCTGAAACCCCCCCCCCGGGGACCCCAAACCCCCCTCCCCAGGGTCCCTGTGGGGGATTTTGGGGCCGGGCACCCCCCTGGCACCTACTTGGGGAACCAGTTGGGGTCTCCTCGGAAGAGCCCGTCGCCCTTGGCGGCTGCCAGGCTGCCCAGGTTCATCAGTGTGCGCTGCACACACGCCAGGTTCTTCCCTGGGGGACCCCACGGGGTTGGCACCGTGCTGTGCCCACCCTGTGCCCACCCTGTGCCCACCCTGTGCCCACCCCATACCCACCCTGTGCCCACCCTGTGCCCACCCCGTGCCCACCCTGTGCCCCCTTCCCAGAGATCCACGGGCTGGGACCATTCCCGATCCCATTCCCATTCCCATTCCCACCTTCCCAGAGATCCATGCTCTGGAAGATGTCCATGATCCCATAACCCCCCTCATTCCCATTCCCAATCCCATTCCCACCTTCCCAGAGATCCACGGTCTGGAAGATGTCCATGATCCCATAACCCCCTTCATTCCCGATCCCATTCCCAATCCCATTCCCGATCCCAATCCCATTCCCACCTTCCCAGAGATCCACGCTCTGGAAGATGTCCATGATCCCATAACCCCCCTCATTCCCATTCCCAATCCCATTCCCACCTTCCCAGAGATCCACGCTCTGGAAGATGTCCATGATCCCATAACCCCCCTCATTCCCGATCCCATTCCCATTCCCACCTTCCCAGAGATCCACGGTCTGGAAGATGTCGGTGGGGGCGATCCCGTAGCGCTCGGCCGCCTGCAGGAATTGGGAGATCTGCTCCATCTGTTTGAAGGCCATGGAGGATCCCTGGATTTTGGGCACCGGGGGCCGATCCCGAGGGTGGAGGCTGTTGATGAGCCGGCACAGAACCTGCGGGGTGGGCGGGATTTGGGGTCAGGGGTTGGGGTCAGGGGTCAGGTTTGGGGTCAGGGGTTGGGGTTTGGGGTCAGGGGTCAGATTGGGGTCAGGGGTTGGGGTTTGGGGTCAGGGGTTGGGTTTGGGGTCAGGGGTTGGGGTTTGGGGTCAGGGGTTGGGGTTGGGGTCAGGGGTTGGGGTCAGGGGTTGGGGTCAGGGGTTGGGGTTTGGGGTCAGGGTTGGGGTTTGGGGTCAGGGGTTGGGGTCAGGGGTTGGGGTCAGGGGTTGGGGTTTGGGGTCAGGGTTGGGGTTTGGGGTCAGGTGTTGGGGTTTGGGGTCAGGGGTTGGGGTTTGGGGTTGGGGTTTGGGGTCAGGGGTTGGGGTTTGGGGTCAGGGGTTGGGGTTGGGGTCAGGGGTTGGGGTCAGGGGTTGGGTTTGGGGTCAGGGGTTGGGGTTTGGGGTCAGGGGTTGGGGTCAGGGGTTGGGTTTGGGGTCAGGGGTTGGGTTTGGGGTCAGGGGTTGGGGTTTGGGGTCAAGGGTTGGGGTTTGGGGTCAGGGGTTGGGTTTGGGGTCAGGAGTTGGGGTTTGGGGTCAGGGGTTGGGGTTTGGGGTCAGGGGTTGGGGTTTGGGGTCAGGGTTGGGGTCAGGGGTCAGGGTTGGGGTCAGGGGTTGGGTTTGGGGTCAGGGGTTGGGTTTGGGGTCAGGAGTTGGGGTTTGGGGTCAGGGTTGGGGTCAGGAGTTGGGGTTTGGGGTCAGGGGTTGGGGTCAGGAGTTGGGGTTTGGGGTCAGGGGTTGGGGTTGGGGTCAGGAGTTGGGGTTTGGGGTCAGGGGTTGGGGTTTGGGGTCAGGGGTTGGGGTTTGGGGTCAAGGGTTGGGGTTTGGGGTCAGGAGTTGGGGTCAGGGGTTGGGGTTTGGGGTCAGGGGTTGGGTTTGGGGTCAGGGGTTGGGGTTTGGGGTCAGGGGTTGGGGTCAGGGGTTGGGGTTTGGGGTCAGGGGTTGGGTTTGGGGTCAGGGGTTGGGGTTTGGGGTCAGGGGTTGGGGTTGGGGTCAGGGGTTGGGGTTGGGGTCAGGGTTTGGGGTCAGGGGTTGGGGTTTGGGGTCAGGGGTTGGGGTCAGGGGTTGGGGTCAGGGGTTGGGTTTGGGGTCAGGGTTGGGGTTTGGGGTCAGGGGTTGGGGTCAGGGGTTGGGGTCAGGGGTTGGGGTTTGGGGTCAGGGGTTGGGGTTTGGGGTCAGGGGTCAGATTGGGGTCAGGGGTTGGGGTTTGGGGTCAGGGGTTGGGGTTTGGGGTCAGGGGTTGGGGTTTGGGGTTGGGGTTTGGGGTCAGGGGTTGGGGTTGGGGTTGGGGTCAGGGTTTGGGGTCAGGGGTTGGGGTTGGGGTTGGGGTCAGGGTTTGGGGTCAGGGGTTGGGTTTGGGGTCAGGGGTTGGGGTTTGGGGTCAGGGGTTGGGGTCAGGTTTGGGATCAGGGGTTGGGTTTGGGGTCAGGGGTTGGGTTGGGGGTCAGGGGTTGGGGTTTGGGGTCAGGGGTTGGGTTTGGGGTCAGGGGTTGGGTTTGGGGTCAGCTTTGCAGTGAGTTGTGGGGTCAGCTTTGGGGTCAGGTTTGGGGTCAGGGGTTGGGGTTTGGGGTCAGGGGTCAGGGTTTGGGGTCAAGGGTTTGGTTCAGGGGTTGGGGTTTGGAGTCAGGTTTGGGGTCAGCTTTGGGGTTGGGTTTGGGGTCAGGGTTGGGTTCAGGGTTTGGGGTCAGGTTTGGGGTCAGGGGTTGGGGTCAGGTGTGGGGTTGGGTTTGAGGTTTGGGGTCACCTTTGGGGTCACCTTTGGGGTCAGGTTTGGGGTCAGGGGCTGGGGGTTGGGGTTTGGGGTTGGGTTTTGGGGTCACCTTTGGGGTCAGGTTTAGGGTCAGTTGTGGGAGCAGGTTTGGGGTTGGATTTGGGGTCACCTTTGGGGTCAGCTTTGGGGTCAGCTTTGGGGTCGGGTTTGGGGTCAGAGGTCAGCTTTGGGGTCGGGTTTGGGGTCAGCTTTGGGGGTAGGTTTGAGGTCGGCTTTGGGGTCAGTTCAGGGGCATGTTTGGGGTCACCTTTGGGGTGGGGTTTGGGGTCAGGGGTCAGGTTTGGGGTCGGGTTTGGGGTCAGGGTTTGGTTCAGGGTTTGGGGTCAGTGTGGGTCAGTTATGGGATCAGTGTGGGGTCAGTTATGGGGTCAGTGTGGGGTCAGGGCTGTAGGATCAGTTGTGGGGTCTGTTGTGGAGTCAGTTGTGGGGTCAATTGTAGGATCGGTTATGGGGTCAGTTATAGGGTCAGTTGTAGTATCAGTTATGGGGTCAGTTGTGGGGTCAGGGCTGTAGGATCAGTTCTGGGGTCAGTTCTGGGGTCAGTGTGGGGTCAGGGCTGTAGGATCAGTTCTGGGGCCAGTTCTGGGGTCAGGGCTGTAGGATCAGTTCTGGGGTCAGTTCTGGGGTCAGGGCCGTAGTATCAGTTATGGGATCAGTTCTGGGGTCAGTATGGGGTCAGTATGGGGTCAGGGCCGTAGGATCAGTTCTGGGGTCAGTTCTGGGATCAGTACGGGGTCAGCTCTGGGGTCAGGGCTATAGGATCAGTTCTGGGGTCAGTATGGGGTCAGCTATGGGGTCAGGGCTATAGGATCAGTTCTGGGGTCAGTACGGGGTCAGCTCTGGGGTCAGGGCTATAGGATCAGTTCTGGGGTCAGTTATGGGGTCAGTTATGGGGTCAGGGCTGTAGGATCAGTTCTGGGGTCAGTGTGGGGTCAGGGCCGTAGTATCAGTTCTGGGGTCAGTTCTGGGGTCAGCTATGGGGTCAGCTATGGGGTCAGTTATGGGATCAGTTCTGGGGTCAGTTCTGGGGTCAGTATGGGGTCAGTTATGGGATCAGTTCTGGGGTCAGGGCTGTAGGATCAGTTCTGGGGTCAGTATGGGGTCAGTTATGGGGTCAGTTGTAGTATCAGTTCTGGGGCCAGTTCTGGGGTCAGGGCCGTAGTATCAGTTATGGGGTCAGTTCTGGGGTCAGTACGGGGTCAGCTCTGGGGTCAGGGCTATAGGATCAGTTCTGGGATCAGTACGGGGTCAGTTCTGGGGTCAGGGCTATAGGATCAGTTCTGGGATCAGTACGGGGTCAGTTATGGGGTCAGGGCTATAGGATCAGTTCTGGGATCAGTACGGGGTCAGTTATGGGGTCAGGGCTATAGGATCAGTTCTGGGGTCAGCTCTGGGGTCAGGGCTATAGGATCAGTTCTGGGGTCAGTACAGGGTCAGCTCTGAGGTCAGGGCTATAGGATCAGTTCTGGGGTCAGTACGGGGTCAGCTCTGGGGTCAGGGCTATAGGATCAGTTCTGGGGTCAGTACGGGGTCAGCTCTGGGGTCAGGGCTATAGGATCAGTTCTGGGGTCAGTACGGGGTCAGCTCTGGGGTCAGGGCTATAGGATCAGTTCTGGGGTCAGTACGGGGTCAGCTCTGGGGTCAGGGCTATAGGATCAGTTCTGGGGTCAGTACGGGGTCAGCTCTGGGGTGTCCCCCCCCGGGGCACTCACGGTGCCATCCTTGAGCCACTGCTGGAAGCCGTCCCTACCGGGCTCGGGCGGGGCCGGGGCGGGGCCGCCGTCGCCGCCGCACTGGGCGAGGACCCAGCGCACGAGCAGCTGCTCCAGCTCGGGGTCGTACTGGCGCTCGATCTTCTGCTGCACCTCCCGGCTCAGCCCGTACGACGGGCCCCGGTTCGCCATCCTGGGGGCACAGGGGGGCCGTGGGGGCCAAGGAAAGAGGGGTTGTGGTGGCCCAGGTGAGACAGGGAGGCTGTGGTGGGGACAGGGGGCACAGGGGGGTTGTGGTGGCCCAGGTGAGACAGGGGGGCTGTGGTGGGGACAGGGGGCACAGGGGGGCTGTGGTGGGGACAGGGGACACAGGGGGGCTGTGGTGGCCAAGGACAGGGGGGTTGCGGTGGCCCAGGTGGGGACAGAGGGGTTATGGTGGGACAGGGGACACAGGGGGGCTGTGGTGGGACAGGGGACACAGGAGGGCTGTGGTGGGACAGGGGGCAGAGGGGGGCTGTGGTGGCCAAGGACAGGGGCATTGTGGTGGCCCAGGTGAGACAGGGGGGTTGTGGTGGCCCAGGTAGGGACAGGGAGGTTGTGGTGGGGACAGGGGACACAGGGGGGCTGTGGGGGCCAAGGACAGGGGGGTTGTGGTGGCCCAGGTAGGGACAGGGGCTGTGGCGGGGACAGAGGGGTTGTGGTGGTCAAGGACAGGGTGGCTGTGGTGGCCCAGGTGAGACAGGGGGGTTGTGGTGGCCCAGGTGGGGACAGAGGGGGGCTGTGGTGGGGACAGGGACAGAGGGGCTGTGGTGGGGACAGGGGGTACAGGGGGGTTGTGGTGGCCCAGGTGGGGACAGAGGGGCTGTGGTGGGGACAGGGGACACAGGGGGGTTGTGGTGGGGACAGGGGACACAGGGGGGTTGTGGTGGGGACAGGGGACACAGGGGGGTTGTGGTGGCCAAGGACAGGGTGGTTGTGGTGGCCCAGGTAGGGACAGAGGGGCTGTGGTGGGACAGGGGACACAAGGGGAGTGGCAGGGACAGGGGACACAGGAGGGTTGTGGTGGCCAAGGACAGGGGGGTTGTGGTGGCCCAGGTGGGCACAGAGGGGCCATGGTGGCCAAGGACAGAGTGGTTGTGGTGGCCCAGGTAGGGACAGGGGGGCTGTGGTGGAGACTGGGGACACAGGGGGGCTGTGCTGGGGACAGGGGGGATGTGGTGGCCAAGGACAGGGTGGCTCTGGTGGCAGGGGACACAGGGGGAGTGGCAAGGACAGGGTGGCCATGGTGGGGAGAGGGTGGCACTGGTGGCCAAGGACAGGGTGGTTCTGGTGGCCCAGACGGGACCAGAGGGGCCGGGGTGGGGCCAGAGTGGCTTTGGTGGCTCTGGTGGGGCCAGGTTGGCTCTGGTGGGGCCAGGGTGGCACTGGTGGGGCCAGGGTGGCACTGGTGGCCAAGGACAGGGTGGCTCTGGTGGCCCAGGTGGGGCCAGGGTGGCTCTGGTGGGGCCAGGCTGGCACTGATGCCCAAGGACAGAGTGGCACTGGTGGCCCAGATGGGGCCAAAGGGGCCAGGGTGGGGCCAGAGTGGCTTTGGTGGCTCTGGTGGGGTCAGGCTGGCACTGGTGGCACTGGTGGGGCCAGGGTGGCACTGGTGGCCAAGGACAGGGTGGCACTGGTGGCCCAGGTGGGGCCAGGGTGGCACTGATGGCACTGGTGGGGCCAGGTTGGCACTGGTGGCACTGGTAGGGCCAGGGTGGCAATGGTGCCCAAGGACAGGGTGGTTCTGGTGGCCCAGATGGGGCCAAAGGGGCCGGGGCGGGGCCAGAGTGGCTTTGGTGGCTCTGGTGGGGCCAGGCTGGCACTGATGGCACTGGTGGGGCCAGGCTGGCACTGGTGGCTCTGGTGGGGCCAGGCTGGCACTGGTGGCACTGGTGGCACTGGGCCCCCCCGTGCCCGTGCCCTGGCAGGGCCCCGTCCGGCCCGGAGGAGCCTTATCTGTGCCCGCCAGGCGCTGCCAGGGCTCTGCCCTCTTCCTGCCCAGCCCTCCCCACAGCGGGCACGGGGGCTGTGCCCACCCCCAGCACCGCAGAGGGACCCCCCCAGGACCCCTGAACCCCCCCGGTGCCCACCCGGTGCCCACCCCGAGCCCCCCGTGCCCGCTGCTCGTCCCCCCCCCCCCCCGGTGCTCCCGGAGCTCCCCCCCCCCCCGTGTGCCCGGGCACGGAGCCACATCCCGGATCTGGGATTGGCACGGGAGCCCCTGGAGGGGGGGGGGGAAAGGGGGGGAAAAAGGGGGTGTCCCCACCCCGGCAGGACCCCACCCCGGCCAAAGTGCCACTCGGGGCGGTGCCACTTCGGGGTTGTGCCCTCCAGGGACTCCGTGCCCACGGGGGGGGGGGGTGGACACACCCACACACGGGTGCCCTGCCCACGCAAACGGGGGGCCCTGAGCCCCCCCAGAGACCCCCCCCCCAAGTCCCCCTGTGCCCTCTGCGTGCCCCCCCTGTGCCCACCGGTGCCATTGTCCCCATCCTGCCCCCCCTCCCCCGGGGATTTGGGGGGCACCCCGAGGCTGAAGCACGTGCTGATCCCCCCCCAAAATCACCCCCCCCCAGGGCAGGGGGTGCCGCTGCCCACCCCGGTGTCCCCCCCCCCCGGTGCCAGTCGGGGACATGTGGCAGATCCCCAACCCCCCCCCCGGGGGTGCCACTTTGGGGTCCGTGTCACCCACGTGGCTCCAGGTTTTTTTTTGGGGGGGGGGGTCCTGTCACCAGGGGAGGGGGGACAGGAGGAAATCCAACACATCTCCCCCAGACCCAAATCCACCGAGGGGGGGTCCCAGAGCTCAGGGTCGGGTCAGGGGGTGCCCCCCGGGCCGGGGGGGGGGGGGTCCTGTCACCAGGGGAGGGGGGACAGGAGGAAATCCAACACCCCCCCTCCCCCAGACCCAAATCCACGGTGTGTAGGGGGGGGGTCCCAGGGGGTCTCAGAGGCCAAGATCAGGTCGGGGGGTGCCCCCCAGGCCGGGGGGGGGTGGCACGGGGAGCCCCCCGGGAGGGAAAGGGGGGGGGGGGTTTGGGGAGCGCCCGGCGGGGGGGCCAAGGGATTGGGAAACAAAGGAGCTGGAACTGGGATCATTTCCCGACCCAGCCGGGGCTTGCCCAGGAGGAGGCGGCGGGGGGGGGGGAACGCGGGGGGGGGACACGCCCGGTCCCGGCTCCGTTGCTCCGGAGACCCCCCCGGAGCCCGCGGGAAGGGGTTGTGCCCAGCCCGGTGGGTATTGGGGGGGTCTCAGCTCGGGGGGAGCCACCCTAGGGTCCCCAGGGTCAGGCTGGGCACCCCCTCGGGGGGCTGTGGGCATTGCCTCGGGGGGCTGTGGGCACCCCCGGGGGGACCGGGGCACCCTGGGGACCCCCGGTGACAACAGGCAGGGGGGCACAGCCAGGACAGGGCAACCCCGGGGACCCCCAAAATACCCCGGGGGGCAGCGGGGAGGGGACACGACCACCGTGGTAACCCCAGAGACCCCCGGGGGGTGCAGGGAGGGGACACGGTCACCCTGGAGACCCTCAAAACACCCTGGGGGGCATCGAGGAGGGGACACGGCCACCCTGGTGACCCCAGAGACCCCCGGGGGGCTGCAGGGAGGGGACACGGCCACCCTGGTGACCCCAGAGACCCCCGGGGGGCTGCAGGGAGGGGACACGGTCACCCTGGTGACCCCAGAGACCCCCGGGGGGTACAGAGAGGGGACACGGTCACCCTGGTGACCCCAGAGACCCCCGGGGGCTGCAGGGAGGGGACACGGCCACCCTGGTGACCCCCCAGAGACCCCCGGGGGCTGCAGGGAGGGGACCCCGGGAGGGGACACGGGGCGAGGGGGGCAGCCACCACAGAGCCACCCCGGGGACCCTCAAAAACCCCCCGGGGGGCAGCGGGGAGGGGACACGGCCACCCTGGTGACCCCAGAGACCCCCGGGGAGGGGACCCCGAGGGGGACACGTGGAGGGGACCCCTTAGGGACACAGGGAGAGGACCCCGGGGGGGACACATGGAGGGGACCCTTTGGGGACACGGGGAGGGGACCCCTCGGGGACACATGGAGGGGACCCCGGGGGGGACACATGGAGGGGACCCTTGAGGGACACGTGGAGGGGACTCCTTGGGGACACAGGGAGAGGACCCCGGGGGGAACACGGGGAGGGGACCCCGGGGGACACACATGGAGGGGACCCCTCAGGGACACGGGGAGGGGTCCGGAGCCCCCCCCGCGGCCTCTCCCCGGGCTCCCCCCCCCCGCCCCCCGCGGGAAGGGCCGGAAGCCCCACCCGGGTCCGGTTTCCCGGGCGTGTCCAGGGGGCTCCGCGGGCGCGGGGGCTTGGGGGGGGTGGTTCGGGGGGGACACCCCGGGGAGGGGGCGGGGGGTGAGTGGTCCCCCCTCGCTGTCCCCATCCCCCTGTGCTGGTGGCACCTCCCGCTGCCCATCCCGCTCCCGGTGCCCGCTCCCGCTCCCGGTGCCCCGTGCCCGCTCCCGGTGCCCGGTGCCCGGTGGCCGTGCCTACCTGCGGCGCCGGTCCCGCTGTCCCCGGGGTGGCAGTGCCGGATGTCGCCGCCGCCCGCGCCCTTTTCAGGGCTGATGTCACCGCGGGCGGGGGCGGCCCCGGCACCGCCCGGCACCGCCCGCCCCCGGGGCGGGACCGGCCGCCAGCGCGGGCACCGGGGCTGGCACCGAGCCCCTGGGAGTGGCACAGAACCCTTCCCGGGCGTGGCACCCAACCCCCGGGGGTGGCAACGAACCGCCCCCACGGGGGTGGCACCGAACCCCTGGGAGAGGCACTGAGCCCCCCACGGGGGTGGCACCGAACCCCTGGGAGTGGCACCGAACCGCCCCCGGGGGTGGCACCGAACCCCTGGGAGTGGCATTGAACCAATGGGGGGGGCACCGAACCCCTGGGAGTGGCACCGAACCGCCCCCGGGGGTGGCACCGAACCCCTGGGAGTGGCACCGAACCGCCCCCGGGGGTGGCACCGAACCCCTGGGAGTGGCATTGAACCAATGGGGGGGGCACCGAACCCCTGGGAGTGGCACTGAGCCCCCCACGGGGGTGGCACCGAACCCCTGGGAGTGGCATTGAACCCACGGGGGGGAACCGAACCCCCCGCGGGAGTGGCACTGAGCCCTTGGGAGTGGCACTGAGCCCCCCACGGGGGTGGCACCGAACCCCTGGGAGTGGCACCGAACCCTTGGGAGTGGCACTGAACCGCCTCCGGGGGTGGCACCGAACCCTTGGGAGTGGCACTGAACCCCTGGGAGTGGCACTGAACCCACGGGGGTGGCACTGGACCCCTGGGAGTGGTACCGAACCGCCCCCGGGGGTGGCACCGAGCCCCCTGGGAGTGGCACCGAACCCCTGGGAGTGGCACTGAGCCCCCCACGGGGGTGGCACCGAACCCCTGGGAGTGGCACTGAGCCCCCCACGGGGGTGGCACCGAACCCCTGGGAGTGGCACCAAACCCCTGGTAGTGGCACTGAGCCTCCCACGGGGGTGGCACCGAACCCCTGGGAGTGGCACCGAACCCTTGGGAGTGGCACCGAGCCCTCCACGGGAGTGGCACCGAACCCCCCGCGGGAGTGGCACCGAACCCCTGGTAGTGGCACTGAGCCCCCCACGGGGGTGGCACCGAACCCCTGGGAGTGGCACCGAACCCCTGGGAGTGGCACTGAGCCCCCCACGGGGGTGGCACCGAACCCCTGGGAGTGGCACCGAACCGCCCCCGGGGGTGGCACCGAACCCCTGGGAGTGGCACCGAACCCCTGGGAGTGGCACCGAAGCCCTGGGAGTGGCACTGAGCCCCCCACGGGGGTGGTACTGGACCCCTGGGAGTGGCACCGAACCCTTGGGAGTGGCACTGAACCCACGGGGGTGGCACTGGACCCCTGGGAGTGGCACCGAACCCCTGGTAGTGGCACTGAGCCCCCCACGGGGGTGGCACCGAACCCCTGGGAGTGGCACCGAACCCCTGGGAGTGGCACTGAGCCCCCCACGGGGGTGGCACTGGACCCCTGGGAGTGGCACCGAACCCCTGGTAGTGGCACTGAGCCCCCCACGGGAGTGGCATCGAACCCCCCGGAGTGGCATCGAACCCTTTGGAGTGGCACTGAACCCACGGGGGTGACACCGAACCCCTGAGAGTGGCACCGAACCCTCTGCGGGGGTGGCACTGAACCCACGGGGGTGGCACCGAACCCCTGAGAGTGGCACCGAACCCCCGGGAGTGACACCGAACCCCCGGGAGTGGCACCGAACCCCCGGGAGTGACACCGAACCCCTGAGAGTGGCACCGAACCCTCTGCGGGGGTGGCACTGAACCCACGGGGGTGGCACCGGACCCCCGGGAGTGGCACCGAACCCCCGGGAGTGGCACCGGACCCCCGGAAGTGGCACCGGACCCCCGGGAGTGACACCGAAGCCCCGGGAGTGACACCGGACCCTCCCCGGGGGTGGCCCCGAGTCCCCTGGGAGTGACATCGAGCTCCCGGGGGTGGCACCGAATCCCCCTCCCCGCCTCCCCCGGGAGTGGCACCGCCCCGGGAGGGGCTGCGGGAAGGGAAAGGGAGGGGGGGCAACAAGGGGAGGGGGGACAGAGGGGCCGTGGTGGGGACAGGGTGGCCCTGGTGGCCCAGGTGGGGACAGAGGGTGGCCCTGGTGGTCCAGGTGGGGACAGAGTGGCTGTGGGGGGGACAGGGTGGCCCTGGTGGGGACAGGGTGGCCGTGGTGGCCCAGGTGGGGACAGAGTGGCTGTGGAGGGGACAGGGTGGCCCTGGTGGGGACAGGGTGGCCCTGGTGGCCAAGGACAGGGTGGCTGTGGTGGCCCAGGTGGGGACAGGGTGACAATGGTGAGGACAGAGTGGCTGTGGTGGGGACAGGGGTGGCCGTGGTGGCCATGATGGGGACAGGGGTGGCCATGGTGGCCAAGGTTGGGACAGGGTGACAATGGTGGGGACAGGGTGGCTGTGACAGGGGGGCTGTGGCGACAGGGGGACACAGAGGCTGTGTGGGGACAGGGTGGCCCTGGTGGCCCAGGTGGGGACAGAGGGGCTGTGGTGGCCGGGGGACACAAGGGGAGTGACAGGGGGACACAGGGGGAGTGGCAGGGACAGAGTGGCTCTAGTGGCCCAGGTGGGGACAAAGAGACTGTGGTGGCCGTGGTGGCCAAGGACAAGGTGGCCATGGTGGCTATGGTGGGCACAGGGGGGCTGTGGTGGCCAAGGACAGGGTGGCTGTGGTGGCCCAGGTGGGGACAGAGGTGGCTGTGGTGGCCAAGGACAGGGTGGCTGTGGTGGCCATGGTGGGGACAGAGGTGGCCGTGGTGGCCAAGGACAGGGTGGCTGTGGTGGTCATGGTGGGGACAGAGGTGGCCGTGGTGGCAGGGGGACACGGGGGCTGCTTGGGGACACGTGCCTGTGGTGGCTGTGGTGGGGACAGGGTGACAGGGGTGTCACAGGGGGTGACAGTGGTGGCAGTGTCACACAGGATGGCTGCGGGGGCTGAGGTGACAACGGGGTGGCTTTGGTGGGGACGGGGGGGCAGTGGTGACAGGGGGACAGTGGCTGTGGTGACAAGGGGACAGTGACTGTGTGACAGGGGGACAGTGGCTGTGGTGACAGAGGGACAGTGTCTGTGTGACAGGGGACAGTGGCTGTGGTGACAGGGGGACAGTGTCTGTGTGACAGGGGGACAGTGTCTGTGTGACAGGGGGACAGTGGCTGTGTGACAGGGGGACACAGGGCAGTGGTGACAGGGACACAGGGCTGTGGTGACAGGGGGACAGTGACCATGGTGAGAGGGGGACACAGGGTAGTGGTGACAGGGGACTGGCTGTGGTGACAGGGGGACAGTGGCAGTGGTGGCAGGGACAGAGTGATCATGGTGGGGACAGTGGTTGCGGTGACAGGGCTGTGTGACGGGACAGTGTCTGTGTGACAGAGGGACAGTGTCTGTGTGACAGGGGACAGTGACTGTGGTGACAGAGGGACAATGTCTGTGTGACAGGGGGACAGTGTCTGTGTGACAGGGCTGTGGTGACAGGGGACAGTGACTGTGTGACAGGGGGACACAGGGCAGTGGTGGCAGTGGGGACACCCATGGCCTGGCTCTGGCGACACGGGGACAGCCGGGAGGGGGGAGGGGAGGGGGGAGGTGGCCTCCGCAGTGGCGCCGGGAGGGGACAGTCGGTGGCACCGCTCCCGTTTCCAAGGGAAACGCCACCAAAACACCAAACAAACGCGCGGGCTCGGGGCCACCAGCGGCCGGACGGGTGGCAGGGCCACCACCGCCGTGTCACCGTCACCCCCTCACCCCCCCCAGCACCCAACCCACCCCCCCCCGAGGTGCCACCGTGTCCCCCGAGCTCGGCTGCGGCGGGGGGGACCGGCCCCGCGGTGTCCCCCCCCCCCTCCACGGGTGACACGGGGTGACAGGGGGGTGTTGTCACCTTTGTCACTCGTACACCCCCCCCTCCGGGTTGTGGGTGGGGATTTTGGGTGGGTTTGGTGACGTGGGGGGGGGGACACCAGGGCGGGGGGTGGCCCAGGGGACGGGGGGGGGACACGAGAGACGAGGGCAGGGGGTGACACGGAGGTGGCAGGAGGGGGGTGGCACAGTGGCAGGACAGGGGTGACACGAGGGGGTGGGGAAGGTGACACAGGAGGCCCAGGGTGACACAGAGCAGGAGGGGACAGGTCCCAGGGGGTGACTTGGGGACAGGACCCCCAGGGGTGGCACAGGGGAGGACACGCGGGGGGGACAGGGGGACACAGGGGGTGACACGGGGGTGGGACACCAGGGGGGACACAGGGGGTGACACAGCAGGACTTTGGGGGGACACAGAGGGACACAGGGGGTGACACAGGGGTGGGACACCAGGGGGGACACAGGGGGTGACACGGCAGGACCTTGGGGGGACACAGAGGGACACAGGGGGTGACACGGGGGGTGGGACACCAGGGGGGACACAGGGGGTGACAGAGCAGGACCTTGAGGGGACACAGAGGGACACAGGGGGTGACACAGGGGTGGGACCCCGGGGGGACACAGGGTGACATGAGGGGGTGACACGGGGGTGACAGAGGGGTGGGACACGGGGGGGACACAGGGGGTGACACAGCAGGACCCCAGGGTGACACGAGGGGGTGAAACAGGGGGTGACACAGGGGGTGACACGGCAGGACCCCCAGGGTGACACAGGGGGTGACACAGGGCTGGGACATCGAGGGGACACAGGGGGTGACACGGTAGGACCCCAGGGTGACACGAGGGGGTGAAACAGGGGGTGACACAGGGGGTGACAGGGTAGGACCCCAGGGTGACACAGGGGGTGACACAGGGGTGGGACACCGAGGGGACACAGGGGGTGACAGGGTAGGACCCCAGGGTGACACAGGGGGTGACACGGCAGGACCCCCAAGGTGACACGAGGGGGCAAAACAGGGGGTGACACGGGGGTGGGACACGGGGGAGACACAGAGGGTGACACGGTAGGACCCCAGGGTGACACAGGGGGTGACACAGGGGGGGTACACGGGGGGTGACACGGGGCTGGGACCCCGGGGGGGACACGGGAGGTGACACGACAGGACCCCCAGGGTGACATGAGGGGGTGACACAGGGCTGGGACACCGAGGGGACACAGAGGGTGACACGGTAGGACCCCAGGATGACTCAGGGGGTGACACGGGGGGGCACGCGGGGGGTGACACGGGGCTGGGACCCCGGGGGGTACACGGGGGGTGACACGGCAGGACCCCCAGGGTGACACAGGGGGTGACACAGGGGGTGACACGGGGCTGGGACCCCGTGTGTGGGGGTGTGACACGGCCGGGGCTCCGTGACCCGACGTGACCCGTCCCGGAGCCCACGCGCGACAGCGGCTCCAGCGATGACGTCACCCCGTCTGGCCCCGCCCCCGCGTGACGCGGTCCCGCGGCATGGCCATAGAAGGGCATGGGGAGCGCAGGCCACGCCCCCCCAAAAAGGGAAAGGGGAGGGGACACCCCGGAATTGGGGGGGGACAGGAGGGGACGGGAACACCGGAGAGGGGACAGGAAAGGGGGACACAGCGATAGGAGGGGGGGCAGCGGGGGGGGGGGGGACACACCAAAGGATGGGGGGGGGCCAGGAAGGGGAGGGGGGCACAAAAATTGGGGAGGGGAAACATTGGGAAGGGAGGGGAGGACTGGGAAGATGGGGGGGGCACAGAGAAGATGGGGGGGTACCAGGAAGATGGGGGGGGCACAGAGAAGATGGGGGGTACCAGGAAGGGGGGGGGCACAGAGAAGATGGAGGGGTGCCAGGAAGATGGGGGGGGCACAGAGAAGATGGGGGGTACCAGGAAGATGGGGGGGGCACAGAGAAGATGGGGGGGGTACCAGGAAGATGGGGGGACACAGCAACTGGGGGGGGGCACAGAGAAGATGGGGGGTCCCAAGAAGGGGGGGCACAGAGAAGATGGGGTGTACCAGGAAGGGGGGGGGGCACAGAGAAGATGGAGGGTACCAGAAAGAGGGGGGTAGGCACAGAGAAGATGGGGGGGTACCAGGACGATGGGGGGGCACAGAGAAGATGGGGGGTACCAGGAAGTGGGGGGGGGCACAGCAATTTGGGGGCCACAGAGAAGATGGGGGGGTACCAGGAAGAGGGGGGGGCACAGAGAAGACAGGGGGTACCAGGAAGGGAGAGTTCAGGGGGAGCAGCGAGCGGCAAGATCCCCTGAGGGTGGGCTTGGGGTGTGTCCCCCCCCCACCACCACACACGAGCCAGAGCTGCTCTCACGCCTCTTTATTCCCCCCTCCCATCACCCCTTCACCCCCGATCCAGGGAGGGGGGGTCCCGGGGGGGGGGGGTCGGGTCCCTTAGAGCAGCGTGGCCACCTCGAAGCGCTCTGAGCAGCACCCAGGGGCTCCCCCCCTCTGCCTGCGCCGCCGAGCCCCCGGAGACCCCTCGGGGCGGGCCGGGGGGGTCGTCTGGGGCAGGAGGGGGGGCGTCCCCGACGCCGACACCGACCTCACGGGGGGGGGCTCTGCGGGGAGACACGCAGGGTCCGGCCCCGCTGCCGCGACCCCCGCGGCGGCCAAAGGGGCGCGGGCCCGGGGGTGGGGGGCGCGGGGGGGCCGCACTCACGGGGGGGGGGTCGCTGCTGAAGGTCCCGCAGGGCGATGGCGGAGCCGGGCCGGGCGGGGGTCCCGGGCCGGGCGGGGGTGGTCGCGCCCCGGTAAAGCTGCAGCGCCTCCAGGAGCTCGGATTCCAGAGCGAATTCCGCGTCCCACTCGTAGTTCTCGTCCACGGAGGTGTTTCTCCTGAAGGGGGGGAGGGAGAACGGAGGGGGGGGAAAGGGGAGGGCGAGACCCCCGGGGTGGGGGTGAGACCCCCTGGGGATGGGCATCAGGAGAGACCCCGAGGAGTGAGACCCCCGAGGTGGGGGTGACACCCTGGGGTGGGAGTGAGACCCTGGGGATGGGGGTGAGACCCTGGGGATGAGGTTGAGACCCCCGGGGTGGGGGTGACACTCTGGGGATGGGGGTGAGACCCCTGGGGTGGGAGGGAGACCCTGGGGATGGGGGTGAGACCCCAGGAATGGGCATCAGGAGAGACCCCAAGGAGTGAGACCCCAGGAATGGGGGTGAGACCCCAAGAATGGGCATCAGGAGAGACCCCAAGGAGTGAGACCCCAGGGATGGGGGTGAGACCCCAGGAATGGGCATCAGGAGAGACCCCAAGGAGTGAGACCCCAGGGATGGGCATCAGGAGAGACCCCAAGGAGTGAGACCCCAGGAACGGGCATCAGACCCCAGGGATGGGGGTGAGACCCAAGGAATGGGCATCAGGAGAGACCCCAAGGAGTTGAGACCCCAGGGCTGGGCACGTTCCCCACGGCATCAGATCCCACCGAGCGGTGCCAGGACAGACCCCGAGTCCCCCTCCCCCGAGGGACACGAGGACACAGCAGGGACCCCCAGGGGGGTGTCCCCGGGGTGCCGGGAGGCAGCAGGACAGCTCCGTGCCAGGGCACCCCCCGTGCCAGCCCCACCCTGGTCCCGCCCGTGTCTCACCTCTTGCCGATGCCCAGGAAGGTGCCCCCCGGGGCCGGGGCCAGCGAGGGGGGCCGCAGGAAGGAGCCGCTGCCGCGGCCGCTGCTCTGGCTGGTCAGGCTGCCCCGAGGGAGCTGCTCGGGGGGGGGCACCGCGGGCTCCGGGGGTCGCCCGGGGGGCTCAGTCCGGAGGTGGGGGGGGGCACAGCGGGGCCAGGCGGGCGAGCCGGGCAGCGAGGCCTTGGAGGGTCCCAGGGGCAGCCGGGGGGGCTGGAGGAGGGCAGGGGTGGCAGGGGGGGGGGTGGCGTTGGCACAAGTGTCGATGCAGTCCGGGCACGGCGCGGGCGGGGGGCCGGCGGGGGGGTGCCCGCCAGCACGGGGGGGGTCCCCGGGCTCCTCCTCCTCCTCCTCCTCCTCCTCCTCGTCCTCTTGGGGGGGCCAGTCGCCGTCCACGCACATCTCCTTGAAGAAGGGCAGGCTGAGGTACTGCAGGATCCCGCTCATGGCCGGGGGGGCCGCGGGGCGACAGTCCCGGCCCGGGGGGGGCTCGGGGGGCTCCCGGGCGGGGCTGTAAGGCAGGGTGGTGCTGCTGCTGGTGCTGCTGCTGGTGGTCGCCGCGGCGGAGGCCACGGGGCTCACGTCGATGATGCACAAGGCCCCGGCCCCCTCCTCGGCCACGGGGCTGCTGCTGCTCCCCCCCCCGTAGCCGAAATAACGCCCGTGCCGGTGGGCGCCGGCGCGCCGGGGCTGCCCCGCGGGGTGGGGGCGCAGCGAGACCCCCCTGCGCCACACGGGCTCTTCCTCCTCCTCCTCCTCCTCCTCTTCTTCCTCCTCCTCCTCCTCGGAGGGCTCCGCGGGCTGCGGGGGGGGGGTCGCTCTCCAGCACGAAGCGCCCGTCGGGGCCGCGGCGGATCCGCTCGAGCGGCGCCGGCTCTCGTAGCCCCGGCTCTCGTAGCCCCGGCTCTCGTAGCTCCGGCTCTCGTAGCCCGGGGCCGCTCTCTCGTAGCCCGGGGCCGCTGTCGTAGCCCGGGCAGCCGGCGATGCTGAGCCCCAGGCTGGTGCCCGCCTTCTCGCCCCAGAGCAGTGCCCGCTGCAGGCTCTGGCACGGCGAGGGCTGCAGCTTCAGCTTCAGCGCGCTGTCGGGGCTCCCAGGGCCACCAGGAAGGCTGCGGGGAGGGGACACACGGGCGGGGCTGCAGCACCCCCGGCGGGGCGGGACCGGCCGGGCCGGGCCGGGTCACCCCCTCGGTGCTCGCCCCGGTTCTGCTCTCCGGCCAAAAATGCCCCCCCGGGGAGAGTTTGGGGGCAGTGCTGACCCCGGCCCTCATGGCCCTGGGCAGTGGCAGAGGGGGGGTGTCCCCAGGATGTCCCCAAACTGTCCCCAAACTGTCCCCAACCTGTCCCTAAGATGTCCCTAAGCTGTCCCTGTGCTCCCAGCCAGTGGCAGGTGAATAATGGGGTGGGAGTGGGATGGGAGGGAGTGGGATGGGGAAGGAGTGGGATGAGGAAGGAGTGGGATGAGGAAGGAGTGAGGATGAGGAAGGAGTGGGATGAGGAAGGAGTGGGATGGGGAAGGAGTGGGATGAGGAAGGAGTGGGATGGGAGGGAGTGGGATGAGGAAGGAGTGGGATGAGGAAGGAGTGGGATGAGGAAGGAGTGGGATGGGGAGGGAGTGGGATGGGGAAGGAGTGGGATGGGAGGGAGTGGGATGAGGAAGGAGTGGGGTGGGTGGGAGTGGGATGAGGAAGGAGTGGGGTGGGTGGGAGTGGGATGGGGAAGGAGTGGGGTGGGTGGGAGTGGGATGAGGAAGGAGTGGGATGAGGAAGGAGTGGGGTGGGTGGGAGTGGGATGGGGAAGGAGTGGGATGAGGAAGGAGTGGGATGAGGAAGGAGTGGGATGAGGAAGGAGTAGGGATGAGGAAGGAGTGGGATGAGGAAGGAGTGGGATGAGGAAGGAGTGGGATGAGGAAGGAGTGGGGTGGGTGGGAGTGGGATGAGGAAGGAATGGGATGAGGAAGGAGTGGGATGGGGAAGGAGTGGGATGGGGAAGGAGTGGGATGGGGAAGGAGTGGGATGGGGAAGGAGTGGGATGAGGAAGGAGTGGGATGAGGAAGGAGTGAGGATGAGGAAGGAGTAGGGATGGAGAAGGAGAGGGATGGGGGAGCGTGGCATGGTCAGGAATGGGACAGGGAAGGAGTGGGATGGGCATGGGAACGTGGCAAGGCAGGAGCAGGACAAGGAGGGGAGCGTGGCATGGAAGGACACAGAGGGAGCAGGATGGGGTGACAGGACAGGGAGGGAGTGTGGCATGGCAGGAGTGGGACAGGGAGGGTGGCACGGCATGGCAGGACAGGGAGGAGGCAGGATGGGGTGGCAGGATAGGGAGGGTGGCATGGCAGGAGTGGGACAGGGAGGGTGGCATGACATGGCAGGACAGGGAGGAGGCAGGATGGCATGGCAGGATAGGGAGGGTGGCATGGCATGGCAGGACACAGGGGACAGAGAGGGGACAGGATGAAGTGGCAGGACAGGGAGCCTGGCAGGACACAGAGGGGACAGGGAGGGAGTGTGGCATGGCAAGAGTGGGTCAGGGAGGGTGGCACGGCATGACAGGACACAGAGGGAGCAGGATTGCATGGCAGGACAGGGAGTGTGGCATGGCAGGAGTGGGACAGGGAGGGTGGCATGACATGGCAGGACAGGGAGGGAGTGTGGCATGGCAGGAGTGGGTCAGGGAGGGTGGCATGGCAGGACAGGGAGGGGGCAGGATGGGGTGGCAGGACAGGGAGGGTGGCAGGACACAGAGGGGACAGGGAGGGAGCAGGATGGGGTGGCAGACATGGAGCGTGGCATGGCATGGCAGGAGTGGTACAGGGAGGGTGGCACGGCGTGGCAGGACACAGAGGGGACAGGGAGGGAGCAGCATGGGGTGGCAGGACAGGGAGGGAGTGTGGTATGGCAGGAGTGGTACAGGGAGGGTGGCACAGCACAGCAGGACACAGAGGGAGCAGGGAGGGAGCAGGATGGGGTGGCAGGACAGGGAGGGTGGCATGGCAGGAGTGGGACAGGGAGGGTGGCACGGCATGGCAGGACACAGAGGGAGCAGGATGGGGTGGCAGGACAGGGAGGGTGGCACGGCAGGAGTGGTACAGGGAGGGTGGCACGGTGTGGCAGGACACAGAGGGGACAGGGAGGGTGGCACAGCACAGCAGGACACAGAGGGGCCAGGGAGGAGCGTGGCATGGCCGTGGCATGACTTACTGTGGAGGTGGCAGCTTCCTGCTGGGGGAGAACACGAGTGGTGGATCTGGAAAGGCCACGAGGACACGGCGGGGACGTCACGGGGCGAGCAATGAAAACGGGACCATGAGGTGACAGATGGGCACCCCCCGACCCTGCCAGCCCCCCAAACGGGACCATGAGGTGACAGATGGGCACCCCCTGACCCTGCCAGCCCCCGAAACGGGACCATGAGGTGACAGATGGGCACCCCCTGACCCTGCCAGCCCCCCAAACGGTACCATGAGGTGACAGATGGGCACCCCCTGACCCTGCCAGCCCCCGAAATGGGACTGTGAGGTGATGGATGGGCACCCCCTGACCCTGCCAGCCCCCCAAACGGGACTGTGAGGTGATGGATGGGCACCCCCTGACCCTGCCAGCCCCCCAAACGGGACCGTGAGGTGATGGATGGGCACCCCCTGACCCTGCCAGCCCCCGAAACGGGACCATGAGGTGATGGATGGGCACCCCCTGACCCTGCCAGCCCCCGAAACGGGACTGTGAGGTGATGGATGGGCACCCCCTGACCCTGCCAGCCCCCCAAACGGGACCATGAGGTGATGGATGGGCACCCCCTGACCCTGCCAGCCCCCCAAACGGGACTGTGAGGTGATGGATGGGCACCCCCTGACCCTGCCAGCCCCCCAAACGGGACTGTGAGGTGATGGATGGGCACCCCCTGACCCTGCCAGCCCCCCAAATGGGACCGTGAGGTGATGGATGGGCACCCCCTGACCCTGCCAGCCCCCGAAACGGGACTGTGAGGTGATGGATGGGCACCCCCTGACCCTGCCAGCCCCCCAAACGGGACCATGAGGTGATGGATGGGCACCCCCTGACCCTGCCAGCCCCCCAAATGGGACCATGAGGTGACAGCTGGGCACCCCCTGACCCTGCCAGCCCCCCAAACGGGACTGTGAGGTGATGGATGGGCACCCCCTGACCCTGCCAGCCCCCCAAACGGGACTGTGAGGTGATGGATGGGCACCCCCTGACCCTGCCAGCCCCCCAAACGGTACCATGAGGTGACAGATGGGCACCCCCTGACCCTGCCAGCCCCCCAAACGGGACTGTGAGGTGATGGATGGGCACCCCCTGACCCTGCCAGCCCCCGAAACGGGACCGTGAGGTGATGGATGGGCACCCCCTGACCCTGCCAGCCCCCCAAACGGGACCGTGAGGTGATGGATGGGCACCCCTGA
>NW_022476516.1:0-22997 GCF_009829145.1 Chiroxiphia lanceolata
TCCCCTCGGGCAGCTCAACGTCCACCTCTGGACCTTCAATGTCCACCTTGGGACCGGACACATCCAGGTTTCCTGTCGGCAGGGTCACATCCACCTCGGGGCCTTCAGCCTTGACCCCGGGCATCCCAAACTTGGGCATCTTGAACTTGGGCATCTTGAACTTCCCCTCTGGGCCGTGAATGTCCACATCAGGAGCCTCAATGTCCACCTTGGGGCCCTTGATGTCCAGTTCAGGGCCCTTCAGGTCACCCTCCAGCTTTGGCACTGACACATCAACATCTCCCTTGATCTTGGGGCCCTTCAAGTTGAAGTCAACGTCAGGCATGGAGATTTTGGGGGCCTTGATGTTCATCTCGGGCATCTTGAACTTGGGGCCCTTCAGTTTTCCTTCGGGTCCTTCCAGCTCAACATCAGGAAGGTCAACATCGACTTTGGGGCCCTTGATGTCGATGTCTGGGCCCTTCAGGTCACCTTCAACTTTGGGGACAGACACATCAAGATCACCTTTGACTTTGGGGCCCTTCAGGTTGAAGTCGACATCAGGCATCGAGATCTTGGGGGTCTTAAAATGCATCTCAGGCATCTTGAACTTGGGGCCCTTCACCTTCCCCTCGGGCAGCTCAACGTCCACCTCTGGACCTTCAATGTCCACTTTGGGACCGGACACATCCAGGTTTCCTGTCGGCAGGGTCACGTCCACCTCGGGGCCTTCAGCCTTGACCCCGGGCATCCCAAACTTGGGCATCTTGAACTTGGGCATCTTGAACTTCCCCTCTGGGCCGTGAATGTCCACGTCAGGGGCCTCGATGTCCACCTTGGGGCCCTTGATGTCCAGTTCAGGGCCCTTCAGGTCACCTTCCAGCTTGGGAACAGAGACATCGACCCCCCCCTTCACTTTGGGGCCCTTCAGGTTCAGGTCGATGTCGGGCATTGAGATTTTGGGGGCCTTGATGTTCATCTCGGGCATCTTGAACTTGGGGCCCTTCAGTTTTCCTTCAGGACCTTCAATGTCCACCTCTGGACCTTCAATGTCCACCTTGGGACCGGACACATCCAGGTTTCCTGTCGGCAGGGCCATGTCCACCTCGGGGCCTTCAGCCTTGACCCCAGGCATCCCAAACTTGGGCATCTTGAACTTGGGCATCTTGAACTTCCCCTCTGGGCCGTGAATGTCCACGTCAGGGGCCTCGATGTCAACTTTGGGGCCCTTGATGTCCAGTTCAGGGCCCTTCAGGTCACCTTCCAGCTTTGGCATTGACACATCCACGTCTCCTTTCACCTTGGGGCCCTTCAGGTTGATGTCCACGTCGGGCAAGGAGATTTTTTGGGCCTTGATGTGCATCTCGGGCATCTTGAACTTGGGGCCCTTCACCTTCCCCTCTGGACCCTCCACGTCCAGGTTGGGCACCTCAACATCCACCTTCGGCCCCTTCACCTCCATTTCTGGCCCTTTCCAGTCCCCTTCGACCTTGGGAGCTGCCACATCCACCTCTCCTTTCACTTTGGGGCCCTTCAGGTTCAAATCCACGTCCGGCATCGAGATTTTGGGTGTTTTGATGTTCAGCTTCGGCATCCGGAATTTGGGACCTTTCCATTTGCCTTCTGCACCTCCCACGTCCACCTCCGGCCCCTCGACGTCCACTTCTGGCCCAGACACCTCCAGCTCTGCTTTGGGTAGGTTCACATCGACCTCGGCTCCCTCCAATTTGGGGCCAGACACGTGGAAATGGGGCAGTTTCATTTTGGGCATCTTCAGCTTGGCCTCCGGACCCTCCAGGTTGGCGTCCGGGATCTCCACGTCGATTTTGGGCCCCTTGACCTCACCTTCTACCTTCGGGAGGGAAACGTCCATCTCTCCCCTCACTTTGTGGCCCTTCAGGTTCAAATCCACGTCCGGCACCGAGATTTTGGGCGACTTAATGTTCAGTTTCGGCATCTTAAATTTGGGGCCTTTTATCTTCCCTTCCGGGCATTCCAAGTCCACCTCGGGCATCTCAACATCCACTTTGGGACCTTCCACGTCCATCCTGGGAACTTCCACATCCACCTTGGGACCTTTCACGTCTATTTTGGGGCCTTTCACGTCCACCTTGGGACCCTCCACGTCTACTTTGGGGCCCTTCAGATCTCCGGAGATCTTTGGGCCAGAAATTGCCACGTCCCCCTTCAGTTTTGGGACCTTCAACCCCAGATCCACGTCTGGCATGGACAGTTTTGGGGTCTGAACGTTCAGTTCGGGTATTTTGAACTTGAGACCTTTTCCTTTCACTTCTGGCCCTTCGATGTCCACGCCCGGGACATCGACGTCCACCTTGGGGCCAGAAATGTCCATTTTGGGGGTGGAAATGTCCACTTTGGGGCCAGAAATGTCCACCTCGCCCTTGGGAAGAGTCACCTCGACGTTGGGGGTCTCTCCCTTCACCCCAAATTTGGGCATTTTCAGCTTGGGGAACTTCAGTTTGCCCTCAGGACCTTGGACGTCCAGGTCGGGCACTTCAACGTCGACTTTGGGGCCTTTGATGTCGAGTCCGGGGGCTTTCAGCTCCCCTTCCAGTTTGGGGGCGGAAACATCCAGGTCTCCCTTCACTTTGGGACCTTTGAGGTTCAGGTCGATGTCGGGCATCGAGATCTGGGGGGTCTTGATGCTCATCTCGGGCACCTTCACCTTGGGGCCCTTCAGCTTCCCCTCGGGCCCGTGGATGTCCACGCTCGGCACGTCGACACCGGGGCAGGAAACGTCCACTTTGCCCTTTGGAAGGGCCACCTCGACCTCGGGGGCCTCTCCCTTCACCCCAAATTTGGGCATTTTCAGCTTGGGGAACTTCAGTTTGCCCTCGGGACCTTGGATGTCCAGGTCTGGGCTCCCAACGTCAACTTTGGGGCCTTTGAGCTCCAGTTGGGGCCCCTCCAAAGCGGGGACGGAGGCGTCGAGGTCGCCCCTCACCTTGGCACCGTTGAGGTTCAGGTCGACGTCGGGCATGGAGACCTTGGGGGCCTTGATGTGCATCTCGGGCACCTTCACTTTGCCTTCGGGCCCCTGGATGTCCACGCTTGGCATCTCCACCCTGGGCAGGGAAACATCGACATCCCCCTTGGGCAGGGTCACATCCACCTCGGGGCCCTCTACCTTGACCCCGGGCATCCCAAACTTGGGCATCTTGAACTTGGGCATCTTGAACTTCCCCTCTGGGCCGTGAATGTCCACATCAGGGGCCTCGATGTCCACTTTGGGGCCCTTTATGCCCACGCTTGGGACATCAACATCCACCTTGGGGCCACAAATGTCCACCTTGGGGCCCTTCAGGTCAACCTTGGGGCCAGAAATGTCCACTTTGGGGCCAGAAATGTCCACTTCCCCCTTGGGAAGAGTCACCTCGACGTTGGGGGTCTCTCCCTTCACCCCAAATTTGGGCATTTTCAGCTTGGGGAACTTCAGTTTGCCCTCAGGACCTTGGACGTCCAGGTCTGGGCTCCCAACGTCAACTCTGGGGCCTTTGATGTCGAGTCCGGGGGCTTTCAGCTCCCCTTCCAGTTTGGAAACGTCCAGATTTCCTTTCACTCCGGGACCTTTGAGGTTCAGGTCGACGTCGGGCACCGAGATCTGGGGGGTCTGGACGTGCAGCTCCGGCGTCTTCCCCGCGGGGCCTTTAAGCTCCAGTTGGGGCCCTTTGAACTCGCCGCCCACGGCCGGGATGGAAACGTCCACCTCTCCCTTCAGCCCCTTGGCGCCGACGTCCACGTTGGGGCCCTTCACGCGACCCCCGAATTCCACCTCGGGCGCCTTCACGTCCACCTGGAGCCCCTTGGGGCCGAGTCCCGGGAGGTCCCCCCCCACCTTGGGGACGGTGACCCCCCCCAGGTCCCCCTTGGCCTGGGGGCCCTTCAGGCTCAAGTTCACGTCGGAGAGGGAGATTTGGGGCGTCTCCACCTTCTTGAAGGCGGGGCCTTTCCACCCTCCTTCGACGGCCGCCTCGCCCTTGGGGACCCCGATTTCCAGGGCGGGGCCGTCCCCCCGCGAGTCCAGGGCGGTGAATTTGGGGCAGGTCATGTGCGGGATCTTGACCTTCCCCTTGGTGCCGTCGGCGCCGGGAGCCGTGAGCTCCATGCCAGGGCCGTCGATGCCGACGCCGGGGACTCCCAGTTGAGGGGAGGGGACCTTCCCGGCTGTGGCTGAGGGGGGTGACACCTGGACAGGTGAGCAGGTGATGTCCATGTCGGCGCCCGCCGGGGGGGCTGGAGCTTCACCACTGCCGGCCTGGAACCCAAATTTGGGGATTTTTAAAGCAGGAATCTTGATCTTCCCCACGTCCACGGGCGGCGGAGACCCGTCGACCTCTCCCTGGAGACACGGGGCTTGTCCTTTCCCGTCCACCCTGGGCCCCTTGACGTGGAATCCCATCTCCAGCTCTCCCATCTGTCCATTGGTTTCAACCCTGGGTGACCCTGGAAACGCGACAGAGCCTTTCCAGCCCATCGACGTCTCCGGCGGGAAGGCTTTTCCAGTTTCTCCACCAGGAATTTGGCTCTCTGGCTGAGTCCTCAGCTCTCCCGTTGGCAGCCGGATTTTCCCGGGCTCTCCGTCGGCGCCGAGGGCGATTCCCGGGCTCGGGACTCGGATGTCGAGGTCGGTGCCCGCGGCGCTGAGGTCGCCGGCGCCGCCGTGCCGGCTGACGTCCACGGTGTAGGCCGTGACCTTCCTGGTGACCGTGATGGTCCTGCTCTGCGTCCCCCCGCCCTCGGCGTCCGCCCCTTCCTCCGACTTCAGCCGGGGCTTGATCTTGGTGGTGTAAATCCTCCTGTACTCCTCGTCATCTCCGCTCTGCAACCGAGACGACACCGGATCAGCATCTCCACCGCCTTCCTTCCCCCCACAACCACCACAACCACCACCACAGCCACCAGCCACTACCGTCCCCACCGCCCTCCTCCCCCCGGCGCCTGATCTTGGTGGTGTAAATCCTCCTGTACTCCTCGTCATCTCCACTCTGGAACGGAGACGACCCCGGATCGTCATCTCCACCACCTTCCTTCCCCCCACAACCACCACCACTATCCCCAGCGCCCTCCTCCCCAGCACCTGATCTCGGTGGTGTAAAACCTCCTGTACTCCTCATCCTCTCCACTCTGGAAGCAAGACAACCCCAGATCGTCATCTCCACTGCCTTCCTTCCCCCCACAACCACCACAACCACCACCACCGTCCCCACCGCCCTCCTCCCCCCAACGCCTGATCTCGGTGGTGTAAAACCTCCTGTACTCCTCGTCATCTCCACTCTGGAAGCAAGACAACCCCGGATCAACACCTCCACCACCTTCCTTCACCCCACAACCACCACCACTATCCCCAGCGCCTGATCTCGGTGGTGTAAAACCTCCTGTACTCCTCATCATCTCCACTCTGGAAGCAAGACAAACCCGGATCGTCATCTCCACCGCCTTCCTTCCCCCCAAAACCACCACCACAACCACCACCACAACCACCACCACAACCACCACCACAACCACCACCACAACCACCACCGTCCCCAGCGCCCGGCACTCACCAGCACGACCTCGGGGCTGCCGGCGGCGAACACGTCGTGCGCCCAGGGCTGGCCGGGCAGGGGGGAGCGGTCGCCGCGGCGCTGCAGCCGCAGTCCCACGGTGTGGTGGCCCATGGTCTGCAGCAGCTGCGCCACCTCCCCCGACTGCAGGTTGTCGAAGTAGACGGTGGCACTCACGATCTGATCCCCTGCGGGCGCGGGCGGGTCAGGGGGGGAGAGGGAGGGAGGAGCCCCCTCGTCCCCACCGGGGGTGGCCGTGGGGTCAGTGCCCAGGAGGGCGGAGGAGGAACCACCCAAGGTGCCACCAGGATGGATAAACAGCCCCAAAGATCCTGGTTTTCCCCTAAAACCCACAGGGAGGAGCCCCCTCGTCCCCACCGGGGGTGGTCGTGGGGTCATCGCCCATGAGGGTGGAGGAGGAAGCACCCCAGGTGCCACCAGGATGGACCAAAGAGCCCCAAAGACCTGGTTTTTACACCCAAAACCCTCAGGGAGGAACCCCAGGATGGACCAAAGAGCCCCAAAGATCCTGGTTTTTACACCCAAAACCCTCAGGGAGGAACCCCAGGATGGACCAAACAGCCCCAAAAACCTGGTTTTTACACCCAAAACCCTCAAGGAGGAGCCCCCACGACTCCACCGGGAGTGACTGTGGGGTCACCGCCCATGAGGGTGGAGGAGGAAGCACCTGAGGTGCCACCAGGATGGATAAACAGCCCCAAAATATCCCGTTTTTTCCCTCCCCAGAACTCCCCTGGCACGGTGCCACCATCCCGGTGCCCACCCTGTGGGGATGGGGCTGAGCAGAGGGGGGAGAGATTTTGGTGGGGGAGAGATTTTGGTGGGGGAGAGGGAGGGAGGAGCCCCCTCGTCCCCACCAGGAGTGGTCGTGGGGTCATCGCCCACGAGGGTGGAGGAGGAACCACCCAAGGTGCCACCAGGATGGATCAACAACCCCAAAGACCCCATTTTTAACCCCAAAAACCCCTCAGGGAGGAGCCCCCTGTCCCCACTAGGAGTGATTGTGGGGTCATCACCCAGGAGGGCGGAGGAAGAAGCACCTGAGGTGCCACCAGGATGGATCAACAACCCCAAAGACCCCCTTTTTCCCCCAAAAAACCCTTGGGGAGGAGCCCCTGCACCACCAGGAGGGATCAAACACCCCCAAACCCCTCAATTTGTCCCCCCCAGACACCCCCTCCAGACCCCACCCTCCTTGATGACACCCATCCTGACCAACCCGTCAGGTCCCACCGGGAGGGATCAAACAGCCCCAAAGCCCCCGTTTTTCCCCCCAAAATACCCTCGGAGAGGAGACCCTGTGCCACCAGGATGGATCAAACAGCCCCAAAGTCCCTGTTTTTCCCCCAAAAAACCCTCAGGGAGGAGCCCCCTGTCCCCAGTAGGAGTGACTGTGGGGTCATCACCCAGGAGGGCGGAGGAAGAAGCACCCGAGGTGCCACCAGGATGGATCAACAGCCCCAAAGACCCCCTTTTTCCCCCCAAAAAAAACCTTGGGGAGGAGCCCCTGCACCCAAACAGCCCCGAACCCCTCAGTTTGTCCCCCCCAGACCCCCTTCCCAGGCCCCACCTTCCTTGACGACGCCCATGCGGGCGGCGGGGGAGTTCTGCTGGACGCGCTTGACGAAGACGCCGTCGTCGGTCTGGTCGATGGTGATGCCGTGGGAGCCGCTGCCCTGCCAGTTGGGCAGCAGGATCTCCCGCGTCTCCTCCTCCTTCTCCATCTGCAGCCGGGATCGGGGAGGGGGGTGAGGGGCAGGGACACCCCGGAGGGGTCAGGGAGGAGGAGGAGGAGGAGGAGGGAGAGCCCCGGGCGGCCCCACTGACCTTGTCGGGAGGAAGGTCCCGCCCGGATCCGCCCCAGGAATCCTCTGCCCTCGCCCGTCGGACCTCGCGGCGGTTCCTGTGTCACCTTCCCAGCCTGGAGGGGACAGCGGGGGGGGGGGGGGGGGTCAGTGAAGCTCCATCTCTCCCCCCCCAGATCCCTCTTCCTTCCCTCAGAACCTCTGGATGGGACGGATCCGGCTCCGCGAGCTCCGGGGACAAGGACTCGCTGTCCCCTCGTCCCCCTGCCCTGAAGGTCCTTCTGGGCCAGCTCGGCCCCAGGAGCAGCTTTCCCTGCCCGGGAATCCACGTTTCCGCTGTTTTGGGGGAATTAAAGGAATTCCAGGGCTGGGCTGGGTGGGAAGGACGGAGCGGGGCTGGTGTTGGAATGTCACCTGTCCCCTGTCACCTGCGTCACCTCGGGCGCTGAACCCCCCCCAGGGTCAACTCCTCGGGCACCCACGGATGTTTTGAGGGGATTTCTCCGTTTTTTAGGGAATTTCAGGCTGGGATGAGACAGAAATCAGGATGAAACCCTCCTCCCGTCGCAGTCACAAAGGGAAAGGGAGGGATGAGCCCGATCCTTGCGGATCCGGGATTTGGGAATGTGGGACAGGCCCTGCCCCAGGAGGTCACCGGGACAACCCACCTCGTTCCAGTCCCCGTTCCTCAACCCCACCGGGAATTTCGGGAGAGGTTTGGGATCTCCAGCTGGTTTGGGGGTGGAGCCGTCACCGCCCAGGCCTCGCCTGGACCCCCCAAAACCACCTCCCAGATTGTCCCATTCCCACCAGCCCCGAAGGGGATTTGGGGGGGGGGGGAATTTTGGGAAGGGGGGGGCGGAGGGTGGTTGTTGTTTCCCCGCCCCCAAACAACCCCCAAACCACCCAGGGGGCCTTTTCCAGCTCCACAAACCGGGAAAGGTGGGATGGGACCCCTGGGGGCCACCCAGTCCCCAACCCCCCCAGCCGAGGGTCCGGGGGGGGGACAACACCGGGAGGACCGGGAAGGTCCCTGGGGATGGAGCCCCTGTCCCCCCCCCCCAATTTGGGGAGCCTGAGGACCCCCCGGGGGGGGTGGGGGGATCATTCTCCAGGGGGTTCCTGGTTTTTTAACCCCCTGGATGTTGGGACACCACGGTGGGGGGGGGTGGTGCCAGATCGAGGGGAGGGGACCCTCACGGAGTTCAGAGGGAGATTTGGGGGGGTCCCACCCCCGGGAGGAGCTGCCCCCCCTACACCGACCCCCACCAGAGACCCCCAAGCTGGGGTGGGGGTGGGGGTGTGGAATTGCCACCCCAGGGGTCCTGGTGGCCACGGAGCCACCGAGGTGTCCCCGGTGCCGAGGAGGTGACAGGGGACCCTGTCCAGTGAGGGGGGGGGGACACGAGGAGGGACAACCCGGGGATGGGCAGGTCCTGGGGGCAGAGGGACCCCCTGAGTGTCACCACGGGGGTCCCCAAGTGCCAGCAGGGGCTGGGGGGACAGTGGCCATAAAGAGACCCTCTGGCTGTCACCGAGGGGGTCCCCAAGCTCTGCCAGGGGCTGCCCGGGGGGGGTGGTGGCATCTCCCCCCCCAATGGAGTTCCAGGAGGTGGGGGGTGGTCCCGGGGGGGTCTCCAGACACCCCAGCTGGAGGGGGGAGGGGGGTGGTGGCACCTCCACCCTCTGGGAAGCTCCGGGTGACACTGGGTGGTCTCGGGGGGGGGGAGGGTTTTGGGTGAAGGGGGGGGGGCAGCCCGATCTGACCTTGGGGATGAGGGGGGGTCCCATCCCGCCTCCCCCCACCCCCGTGGGTGTCTCCAGAGGGGCCCGATCCGGCCGCGGAAGCCTCTGGAAGGCTCCTCTCGGCGGCGGCCGAACAGGTTTGTGACTCAGGGCTGGGCGGGGGCTCCGGGGGGGGGGGGGGAGCCCCGGGGAGGAGGGGGAAGGGGGGGGCCCGAGGGGGGGGTGACTCAGACCCGCCCCGAGCTCAGGGAGCGGCCGCGGCCGCGCTCGGGCCCCGCGGGCGCTTCCCCCGCGCCGCGAAAGGGGCGAGGAGCGGCTCTTCCAGGAGTTTTCCAAGGGTTTCCCAAGGGTTTCCCAAGGGTTTTCCAAGGGTTTTCCAAGGGTTTCGCCCCCTCCCCACCCCCACCACAGCCCGGGGTGTCCTCGGGAGGGGGAGGGGCTCGTTTCACACCCCCCCCCCCGGGCACAGGGGACACCTTCGCGTGTCCCCTCGGCGGTGCCACCCCCGTCGTTCCCCCCCCCCCCCCGCCACAACCGCCCGCGGCTATTTTTGGGGTGAACCACGTGCTGCCCCTGCCCTGTATTTTTAGTTTTCCCCCCCCCCCCCGTGTCCCCAAAAAGCCGCAGCGGGAGGGAGATGCCACCCGCGGCCGTGGCACCTCCCGGGGTCCCCCCCCCGGCACCCGAAAAAAAAAGAGCCGAACACCCCCCGAACACCCCCAGAACGGGCGCTGACATCGCGACAGGGGCGGCGGCGGGACCCTCCCCCACGCCCACTCCTACCCCCCCACACCCACCCCCCAATACCCCTGGGGGCTGTTTAGGGACCCCCTCCCCCCCCCACTCCTGGGGGCTGTTTGGGACAACGCTGGGGGGGTCAGAGCTGACAGAGGGACCCCCCACACACACCCCTGAGTGCTCTTTGGGGGGGGGACACGGGGACGGTGGTGGGACCCCCTCCCACCCTGGGTGCTGTTTGGGGGGCACTGGTGGGGCGTGGGGATGGTGTTGGGATCCCCCCACACCCCTGGGTGCTCTTTTGGGGCCCTCCCCACCCCCGGGTGCTGTTTGGGGACCCCTCCCAGCCCTGGACGCTGTTTAGGGGACAGGGGGACAGTGTTGGGACCCCCACCCCCGGGTGCTGTTTAGGGCGAACCCCCACCCCCCGTGAGCCCCCCCCCAGCCCAGATCCCCGCTCCCGGCCGGGTGTTTGTGCAGCCGCGGCCGATCCCGGCGGCTCCGGGGCCACAAAGGGACGATTTGCTGAGGCCACAGGTCCTTAATCACCCAAAAACCGGCCCGGCGGCTGCGGCGGAGGGGGGGGGGGGGGAGCGGCCAGAACCTCCGCGACCCCCCTTCCTCCTACAGCGCCCTCATCATCCTCGCCGCTCACTGAGGACCCCCACGGTGTCACCCCCACGGTGTCACCCCCACGGTGTCACCCCCACCCTCCTCATCCCCATCTCCAGACCCCAAAGACCCCTCCCCGCAGCGCCCCCCCCGCGGTGTCGCTGTCACAGCATCGCCCTCGCGGTGTCACCTCCCAGGGACCCCCCAGGACCCTCCTCATCCTCCTCCCCCCTTCCCCTCCCCCAACTGACACCACGCCGGGAACCATCAACATCCCCCGGGGGGGGCATCGGACCCCCAAAACTGGGGGGGGGGGGTGTCCCCAAAATCCTTCACAGCCACCAGCAGCGAACCCCCAACCCCCCCAGCGAGGGGCAAGACCCCGGGATGGGGGAAGGGGGGCAGAATCCCAAATCTGGGGGTGTCTGGAGGGGACTGGACCCCCAAATTTGGGTGGGATTGGACCCCCAAATGTGAGGATGTCTGGGATGGGTTGGACCCCCAGATTTGGAAGGCGTTGGATCCCCAAATGTGGGCATGTCTGGGACGAGTCGGACGCCCAAGTTTGGGGGGCACGGGACTCCCAAATGTGGGGATGTCTGGGGGATGTTGGACCCCCAAACGTGGGGATGTTCGGGACGGGTTGGACCCCCAAATTTGGGGGCTCGGGCGGGGCAGGGGCCGCTCCGGGGGCCGCGAGCAGCCCGGGCCGGTGACGGCCGGTGACGCACGGCCCGGGATCCTCCCAGGAAAACCCTCCAGGAGCTGCCGCCAACCGCGGAAAACCATCCCCAAAATGGGGACGGAACGAGGGAAAACCGGGGAAAGGGAGGGAGGAAAAAAAGTGGGGGAGAGAAGGAAAAAAAAAAAACCAAACCAACAAAAAACCCCCAAAAAATTCATAAAAAACCAAAAAGGGGAGCGAACGGCGGGTGCGAGGCGGCGGCGGCGGCGGCGGTGGCGGCCGGGCGGGGCCCCCGCGGCCGGTACCGGTTGAACCGGCTGGGGCGAGAGTCCCGCGGGCGTCGAGGATCCCGGGGATCCGGGAGGATCCCGCCGCCGCCACCGCGGCTCCCGGACCGGTTCCACCGGGTCCTGCCCGGACGCTGCCCGCGGCCACACGCGGTGGCGTCGGGGCATTTTGGGAGGGGGGGGGGGGGAGTGGGCGGGATTGCGGCCCCTTCACCCCACCCCCACCCCCAAAACCGGACGAGGGGGGTCCCCGCTGTGCCCCCGGAGCTGCCGCGTGCACCCCAAAATCTTCGGAGGGGGGTGGGGGGCGCTCAGAAGCAGCGCTGGGCCCCCCCCCCCCTCCGACCCCCCCGCTCAGGGTGGGGTTGGATTTGGGGGTCCCGCGGTGCTTTTCAGGGGAGGGGGGGGCCTCTCTCAGGTGGGTGGGGCCTCGCTGAGCCCCCCGAAATGGGGGGGGGGGTTCCCCCAGGAAGAGGGGGGAGGGGAGGGAAGTGGCGCGTGGGTGCGACCGCACCCCAAAAACCGCAGCGGGTGCGCGGGGGGGGCACCTGGGCCCCCCTCCCCCGAGCCCCCCTAAATCCCACCTCCCCCATCGACGCGTCCAAACAGCCTTTGAGTGGGTTGGGGGAGATCGAGCGAACCCCAAAATTAACCGCCCCCCCCTCCCTCCTGTGCCGGGCCCTTCCCACCCCCGCGCTGAAACCGGCCCTGATGAACGTTAATTAACTGAACCTTCATTAACCGATCGCCTACGCGCGGCCGCGCCCTCGTGGGATCCCGGGGATCCCCCCCCCCGCCCCGCAACCCCCCCTACCCACGGCACCGGGACCCCCCCGGGGGTCCCCCGAACCCGGACGGGGCGGGGATGGGCACGGGAGGGGGGGGGAGGGGGGATCTCCGTGGCCCCGCCCCCAGCGGGGACTCCCCGGGCGCGGTCGGAGGGGGGGGGGGAGGGGGGAGCCACGCCCTGAGCGCGGCCAGGACGTCCCGGGACCCCCGGGACCCCCCCCGCACCCCCGGGACACGCGTGGGACCCCCCCCACCCCGCCCCGTGGGAGACCCACGAGACCCCCCCGAGACCCTCCGCCCCTACACACCCGGGAGTCCCGGAGCTCCCCTCGGACAATCACGGGACACGCGTGGGCCCCCCCGACACCGCCCCGTGGAGTTCCTGGGGCTCCCGGAGCCCCCCAGGACACCCCCCCTGCACCCCCGGGAGCAGCGGAGCCCCCCGGGACAGTCACGGGACACCCCCCCCTGCACCCCCACAACAGGCTCGGGACCACCGGGATACACCCCCGGGGCTACCGGAGCCCCCCGCGACACCCCCGGGACCACCGGGAGACACCCCCCCTGCACTCTTGGGGCTACCGGAGCCCCCCGAGACCCCTCGGGATACTTCCCCAACACCCCCCTGAACTCCCGGAGAGTCCCGGGACCACCAGAGCCCCCCCGGGACACTCCCGGGACACTCCCGGGACACCCCCTCTGCACCCCCGGGACAGTCCCGGGACCCCCCTCGCTGCAGTCCCGGGACCCCCGGAGCTCCCCGGGACGCTCCCGGGGCACCCCCCCCGCCCCGCCCGGAGCCGCCGTTCCCGTCGTGGCGCGTTCCCGTTTCCCGGCGCGTTCCCGTTTCCCGGCGCGTTCCCGGTCGGTACCTGCGGGCAGCGGGCTCAGCTCCCGGCCCGGGCCATGGCCGGTGCCGGATTCCTGGCGGCGGGTCCCGATCCCGGTGGTCCCGGAGCGGCCCCGGCGGGTCCGTGCGCGGCGGGATCGCGGCGAGTGGCCGCGCCCGGGCGGGTCCCGGCTCTTGTACGGCGGCGGAGCCTCCCCCGCCCCGGCGGGGAGGGACCGGCCCGGCCCGGCCCCGGGACAGGGATCGGCCCCGGGACAGCCCAGGGAGCGGCCCAGCCCCGCGCAGGGAGCGGGAGCGGGAGCGGGATCGGGATCGGGATCGCGGAGCCCGGACCGGGACAGAGCCCGGCCCGAGCCGGGACCGGCACCGGGACCGATCCCGACCCGCTCCCGGTCCTGGGCCCGATCCAATTTCTGTCCCAGTCCTGCTCCTGCTCCCGCTCCCGCCCCCGATCCGATCCAATTCCTATCCCGATCCAGTTTTGGTCCTGATCCGATCCCATTCCCGATCCAAGTCTCATCTCGGTCCCGGTCCCGATCCAGTTCCTGTCCTGGTCCTGATCCCGATCAAATTCCAGTCCCGGTCCTGTTCCTGGTCCTGCTTCTGGTCCTGGTCTCGACCTCGACTCCGACCCGATCCCGGTCCCGGTCCCGGTCCCGGTCCCGATCCCGGTCCCGATCCAATCCCGGTCCTGACCCCGGTCCTCGTCCGATCCTGCTCCTGTCGCGATCCAATCGCGGTCCTGGTCCCGACCCGATCCAATCCCGGTGCCGATCCGATCCCGTTCCCAATCCCGGTCCCGGTGTCCGTCGGGGCTCCACTTCGAGGGTCCCCCCGGAGACCCTCCCCTCCCCGGACCCGGATCCCCCCTCCGCCCTCGCGGTTACCCCCCCCCCATCGAGGTAAACCCCTCCCCCCTCCAGGTCACCCCTCCCCCAGATACACCCCAAGACCCTCCCCCCCCCAAATCCCCTCCCCAAATCCCCCCTTCCCGGTAACCCCGCCCCCCCTCCAGGTGAATCCCAAGCTCCGCCCCCTCCCCAGGTAACCGCGACCCCCCCAGGTCACCCCAAACTCCCCTCCCAAATAAGCCCCGCCCCCGAGGTGAACCCCACCCACCTCAGGTAACCCTGAGCCCCCCCCGAGACACCCCCAGACCCCCCCCCCTTCAGGGACCCCCCCAGGGTAACCCCTAAAGCCCCCCAGAGGTGACCCCAGTTCCTCCCCCCCAAAACAGACCCCCCCCGAGGGACCTCCCAGACCCCCCCTCCCTTTGGGCAACACCAAGACCCCCCCAGGACCCCCCAGGACCCCCCAGAACCCCCCAGGACCTCCCTCAAGGTCACCCCCAGACCCCTCAAGGGGAAACCCCAAAACTCCCCTCAAGAGATAGCACCCAACCCCCCCCAAAGCCACCCCCTCATCCTAATTCCCCCCCGACCACCCCCCCTTGGGACCACCCCCTAAATGCCCCCCCCAGGTGACTCCTGACCCCCCCCCCCCAGCCCAAGAGAGGGGGGTGGGACCCCCCAAAATCCTCCCCACCCCCAGGACCCCAACCCAGCATCTCCTGGACCCCCCGAGGGTGGAGATGTCACCCCACCCCCCCTGCAGGGGGTCCCCCACGGTGACAGTCAGGGGGTCCCCCCCTCCCCCAGTGCCCCCTGCAGCAAGCACTGGGGGTACTGGGAGAGCACTGGGGATACTGGGAGAGCACTGGGGATACTGGGAAGGCTGGGACCTGCCCCGGCCTCGGAGGTGGAGGGATCCGGGGGGGTTTCTCCCCCCACACCCCCAACCTCTCTTCACTGGGACCCACCAGCACCCCCAGCGCCTCCAGAATTTCTTCCCAGTTTGGCCCAGTTCACACTGGTCTGTTGGGTTCCTCCTCCCAGTGCGGGACCTTCCCCCCCCCTCAAGCCCCCCGAGACCCCCAGGACCCTCCCAGGCACCTCCTCCACCCTCTTGAGGTGCCCCATGAGCTCCTGGTCCCCCTGGTGCTCCCCGGCCCCCTCCAGACCCCCCACAGCTGCTGCCCAGTTTGGCCCAGTTCATACTGGGCCGGGAGGTCCTTCTTGCCCCTGTGCAGGGCCTTGCCCACCTCAACCCCCCCCGAGATCCCCCCTGGATGATCCCCCCTGGATGATCCCTCCACCCTCTCACCATCCCCAGCTGGTCCCTGGTCGCTGCAGGGCCCCCCCGGCCCCCCCAGACCCTCCATTGCTGCTCCCAGTTTGGCCCAGTTCATACTGGGATGGGAGGGTCCCAGTGCAGGACTTTTCCCACCCTTGAACCCCCCCGAGACCCCTCCCTGTTGACCCCCCCCACCCTCTCCACGTCCCCCACCAGCTCCAGGTCCCTGTGGGACCCACCAGGCCCAGCAGCTCCCTCCAGAGCTGCTCCCAGTTTGGCCCAGTTCATGCTGGGCCAGGAGGTGGTTCCTGCTCTGGTTCAGGACCTTCCCCACCCCTGAACCCCCTCAGGTGGTTCCTCCAGGTTCAGGATGTTCCTCCCTGGATCACCTTCAACTTGGTGCCCCCCAGACCCTCCAGAGCTGCTCCCAGTTTGGCCCAGTTCATACTGGTCCGAGAGATCCTTCTCCCCACAATCCAAGACTTTTCCCACCCTTGAACCCCTAAAATCCCCCCTAAACGACCCCCCCCTCGGATCCCTCTGCCCCCCACCTGTGGGACCCCCCACCTGTGGGACCCCCCACCTGTGGGACCCCCCCGCGTCCTCCCCCCCTTCTCCCGCGGCCTCTCCCGTTCCCATTCCCGGTTATTTTTATCCCCCCCCCCCCCGGCATTCCCAGCCCGGCCCTCGCCGGGGCTCGATCCCGGTGCCACCGGGACCCCTCGGGGTCACCCCCGGGGGCCGATCCCGGGGCCGATCCCGGGCGGTTCCGGCCGATCCCGGCGGGATCCGGGATCGGGGCCTTTGCCACATTCCGGCACATTCCGGAGCCGTGGCTCATCCCTCCCCGCCCCCACCCCGCCCCAGGACGGAGGCGGAGGGGGGGGGGAACCAGGGGACACCCCCACCCCACCCCGGGAGGTCCCCGCGGTCCCGGAGGGTGCGGTGACCCCCCCCCCCCCGAAGGGTCCGATCCCGCGGGATCCGCAGGGATCCGATCCAGCCCCCGGCACGACCCCCAGATGTGGCGGCACCGCTGGAGGGGCCGCGCCGGGCTCGGCACCGCTCGTGGGACCCCCCCCCCCCGGGGCGTGGGGTGGGGGGCGAGGGACCCCCCAAAATCGGCCGGAGCGGGGTGGGAGGGGTGGGGGGTGGAGGGGAGCGGCCCCCCCTTCCCCCTTCCCGGCGCAGGGAGGAGGGGGATGTTTGGGATTCGGGATGTTTGGGATTCCGCGCTGGCCCGATGCCACCGGCGTGGCCGCGGCGGGTGAGGGGAGCTGTGCCAGGGGGCCACGTGGGCTGGGGGGGGGTCAGGGGGGGGTTCTGGGGGGCCGCGGGGGGGGGGCACCCCCCGAATTCCTGCCCCCGCGGGTGCCCGGGATTCCTCGAGAGCCGCGCGGGGCGGGACGGGGGACGGGGATCCACAGGGACGGGGACGGGCACCAGCGGGGTGGCGGCGGTTGGTGGCACCGTGGTGGCACCTGGGAGGGCCCCGGCTCCCCGCGGCACTGCCGGGTGGCACCCCGGTGGCACTTGGCGGCCCCCGCGTTGGCAGCCGGTGGCACCTGGGTGGGGCCCAACTTACCGTGCCACTGCCTGGTGTGGCACCCTGGCGGCACCCGGGAGGGACCCGGCTCGCCGTGGCACTGCCCAGTGGCACTTTGGTGGCACCTGGTGGCACCTGGGTGGGGCCCAATTCATCCCGTCGCTGCCCGGTGGCACCCGGTGGTACTTTGGTGGCTCCTGGTGGCACCTGGGTGGGTCCCCACCCCCCCGTGGCATCGCCTGGGAACGCCTTGGCACGGCCCGGAGGCGCCGCGGCAGCGCCGGCAGCGCCCTGGTGGTGCCCAGTTCACCGGGGCACGGCCTGGCAGCGCCTGGGAATCCTCTGGATGCACCTTTGGAATCACCCGGATGCACCTTGGAATCACCTGGCAGCAGCACCACCCCCGTGCCCCGTGTCCCCCTGTCCCGCTGTCCCCGTCCCGGTGTCCCCCTGTCCCCACTCGCTGCCCCGTGGCGGTGCCCAGTTCGTGGTGGGGGTGGCCCAGGTCACCCTGGAATGCCCTGGCTGCCCCCTGGAATTCCCTGTTTGCCCCCTGGAATTCCCTGGCTGCCCTATGGAATGCCCTGGCTGCCCCGCCCCTGTGCCCGGTGTCCCCCTGTCCCAATGTCCCCCTGTCCCGGTGTCCCCGTGTCTCTCCTGCCTCGTGCCGGTGCCCAGCTCAGCGTGGAATGCCCTGTCTGCCCCATGGAATGCCCTGTCTGCCCCATGGAATCACCTGGATGCCCCATGGAATCACCTGGCGGCACCACCCCTGTGCCCGGTGTCCCCCTGTCCCCGTGTCCCCCTGTCCCCGTGTCCCCACTCGCTGCCCCGTGGCAGCGGTGCCCAGTTCACCCCGGAATTCCCCAACTGCCCCCTGGAATCACCCGGCTGCCCCCTGGAATCACCCGGCTGCCCCACACGTGTCCCGGGGTCCCCAGTCCCGGTGTCCCCATGTCCCCCCCTGTCCCGGTGTCCCCTCTCACCTGCCCCGTGGCAGTACCCGCTTCACCCCGCAATTCCTGGGCTTGCCCCATGGAATTCCCGAGCTGCCCCATGGAATTCGCGGGCTGCCCCACACCTGTGGCTGCCCCACACCCGTCCCCGTGTCCCCAACGTCCCCAATGTCCCCCTGTCCCCGATGTCCCCCCTGTCCCCCCCCCGTCCCCACTCTCTGCCCCTCTCCGGCCCCTCCAGCCCCTCAGCGGGGCCCGGCGCTGCCCCGTGCCCCCCCTCCGGCAGTGCCAGGTGCCCCCCCCGGCCCCTCCCTGTCCCGCCGTGTCCCCCCTGTCCCCTCGTGTCCCCCCCTGGGCCCCCCCCGCGCCTCCCCCGCGGCCCCGCGGGCCGTAAACACGGAGGAATTTGGCACCGGGACGGGGGCGGCTGAGGGGCCCAGAGGGGGGGGGGGGGCACGGGGGGGGCACCGGGGGGGACACGGGGGGGGCACGGGGAGGGGACACGACATAGAGGGCACGGGGGGGACATGGGGGGGCCCGGGGGGGAACAGACTGGGGAGGGGGGGGCACAGCGGGGGGGCCAAAGGGCCGCTCTGGGGTGTTGGGGGGGGGGGGCACTGGGGGGGTTCGGGGGGGGGTCGATGCTGGGGGGGGGGGCGGGGGCTCTGTCCCTGCTCCGGGGGAGCCCAAGTGGGGGGGGGGGGGCAATGGGGGGTTTGGGGAAGGGGCTTATTCCGGGGGGGGGCAACACTGGGGGGGGGGGAGCAGCACTGGGGGGGGTTGGGGGGGCCGATAAGGGGGGGGAGCCCAAGCTGGGGGGACCCCTCCCTGCCCTGGAGGGTTCCATTTTGGGGGGGGGGGGGGGCTAGCACCGGGGGGGCTCGGGGAGGGGTCGTTAACTGGAGAGGGGGGGCCCAGTCCGGGGTTTGGGGGTCTCTGTCCCAGCCCCGGCGGTTCGGGGGGGGCCGTCCCTGCCCCGGGGGGGCCCATTCCGGGCGGGGGGGGGGTTGGGCCCCGGTGACTCACTCGGGCGCGGCCGCGGAGCCGGAGCCAAACTGGATCCAGATGTGGCCGGGGGGGGGGGGGGGGGTTGGGCCGCGCCAGCCCCGCCCACGTGTCCCCACATCTGGCGGCACCTCCCCGGGGGGGGGGAGGGGGAACCCCTGGGCCCCCCCAACCCGAAACTCCCCCCCCCCACACCCCAGGAAGGAAGTTGGGGTGGGGAGGGGGGGGGAGGAACCAGCGCGGCGGGGGCCGGTACTGGTTTAAACTGGGATTAACACCCCCCTCCCCCCAAATCAAATCTCAGCCCCCCCCTCCCCAAATGTGGGGGGAGGGGGGGTTGCTTCTCCGCCCCCCCCCCTTATTTGGGGACCCCCTGGGGTGGGCGGTGCCCCCCCCAATCGGTGCCCCCCCTCCCGCGGGGCCCCCCCGCAGGATGCGGGAGGTGACTCACGTTTCCTGCCCTGCCCCCCCCAAATGAACACCCCCCCCCCCCCCCCAGACCGAGCCCTACCGGGGGCTCTGGGACCCCCACATGGAGCAGCCCCCCCCCCCAAACACTCTGGGGCAGAGATCCCCCCCAATAGGGCACAGCCCCCCCCAAACCGCTCTGGAATCCCCCATTGGTCACAGTCCCCCCAAACTGCTCCAGGACCCCCCAATAGGGCACAGCCCCCCCCAAACCTCTCTGGGCCCCCCCATTGGTCACAGCCCCCCCAAACTGCTCCAGGACCCCCCAATAGGGCACAGCCCCCCCCAAACCTCTCTGGGACCCCCCCAACCTCTCTGAGAACCCCCACACCGGGCACAGCCCCTCCCATGGGGCACAGCCCCCCCCAAACCTCTCTGGGACCCCCTCATTGGTCACAGTCCCCCCTCCATTGGTCACAGCCCCCCCAAACTGCTCCAGGACCCCCCCATTGGTCACAGCCCCCCCCCAACCTCTCTGAGACCCCCCCCATTGGTCACAGTCCCCCCAAATTGCTCCAGGACCCCCCAGTAGGGCACAGCCCCCCCCAAACCTCTCTGGGACCCCCCCATTGGTCACAGTCCCCCCAAACTGCTCCAGGACCCCCAATAGGGCACAGCCCCCCCCAAACCTCTCTGGGACCCCCCCATTGGTCACAACCCCCCCATTGGTCACAGCCCCCCCCAAACCTCTCTGGGCCCCCCCCATTGGTCACAGCCCCCCCCGTTGGGGGCGGTGCCCGGGGGGGGGTTGGTGGCCCTTGGTGGCTCTCGGGGCTCTGAGTCACCCCCTGAGTCACCCGGGGGTGCCCCCCCTGCCCCCCCCCCGAGCACGGCCCCACCCCGGGGCAGGGGGGGGAGAGATTTTAGGGGGGTTTTCCCCCCGTTTTTGGCCACATCCAGGAGGAATTCCGGGCTGATCCAACCCCCCCCCCCCCCGCGGTGCTGGAGCTGCTTCGGGATTTAGGGATTGGGCGGGAAAGGGGGAGCCCAGAACCCCCCAAAAAACCCCAGGACCACCCCCCCCTCCCCAAAAATTCCCGGGTTGCTCGGAGCTCTCGCCCCACTCCGAAGGTTTTCATGGATTTGGGGGATAATGGGGAGCCTGGAACACCCCGGGAGCCCCCAGAACAACTTGGGAACCCCCAAACCCCCCCGAAATTCCCAGAGCGTTCCAAGCTGGCTGAAGGTTTTCATGGATTTGGGGGATAATGGGGGGGAGCCTGGATCAATCTGGGACGTCCTGGGATTCCCTGGATCATCCTGGGATCCCCAGAATTCCCGGCTCGCTCCGAGCTCTTGCCCTGGTTGGAGATTTTGGGAATTGGGGGATAACAGGGAGGATGTTCTGGATCACCCTGGAACATCCTGGGAACCCCTTGGATCACCTCGGGACCCCCAGGAATTCCCGGATCGCTCCGAGCTCTTGCCCTGCCCTTGGAGATTTTACGGATCAGGAGGACCACGGGAATCACCAGCGGCGCCGATTCCGGATCATCCCGGATGCCCCCAAATCCCTCTGGAATATCCCAGGACCCTCCAAACCCCCCCCCGCCTCCCCAGGACCCCCAAAATTCCCGGATCGCTCCGAGCTCTCGCCCTGGTTGAAGGTTTTTTATGGATCAGGAGGATAACGGGGAACACGGGAGCGCCGGGAACGGCCCCGGCTCAGCCCGGAAGGAGCCCGGGATTCCCCCTGGGATCAATCCCGGGAAACCCCCCCCCCCCAGGGATCCCCCCTCCCCCCCGGGATCCCGTCGGGATCACTTGAAGATCTTGCCCTGGTTGAAGGGTTTTCCCACGTGCCGGAATTCCCCTTCCCACAGGAAATATTCCTGGACCAGGGTCCGGCACTCGGCGCTGTCGGGATCCAGCTTGCGCCAGGTGTAGGACTCGTAATCCACCTGCCAGTCCGGGCACAGCTGGGAAAAACATGGAAAACTGGGAATTAGCCAAAAGGAGCTGATATTCCAAGGATTGGGATGTTAGAGAGGGATTTTGGGGGAATTTGGGGGGTTTCAGGGGGGTTTCCAGCAGGTGTAGGACTCGTAATCCACCTGCCAGTCCAGGCACAGCTGGGAAAAAACATGGGAAAACTGGGAATTAGCCCAAAAGGAGCCGATATCCTGGGAACTGGGGGGTTGTAGAGGGATTTTTGGGGAATTGGGAGGGGAATTTGGGGGGTCTCAGGGGGGTTTCCAGCAGGTGTAGGACTCGTAATCCACCTGCCAGTCCGGGCACAGCTGGGAAAAACAAGGGAAAACTGGGAATTAGCCCAAAAGGAGCTGATATTCCAAGGATTGGGACGTTAGAGAGGGATTTTGGGGGAATTTGGGGGGTTTCAGGGGGGTTTCCAGCAGGTGTAGGACTCGTAATCCACCTGCCAGTCCGGGCACAGCTGGGAAAAACATGGAAAAACTGGGAATTAGCCCAAAAGGAGCTGATATCATGGGAATTGGGAAGGTTACAGGGGGTTTTTTTTGGGGGGGGTTGTGTTTTTATTGGGAGGCTTCGAGGATTTGGGGGAGTTTTGGAGCATTTCCAGGGAGTTTTAGGGGGTTTGTTCGGGGCTTCAGCCGGAGTTTGGGGCTTGGGAATATCTGGGAGGGGAGGGAGGGGTTTTTGGGGGGGGGTTAGGGGGTTTTGGGGTGGATTTGGGATATTTTGGGGTGTCACTCACAGTAAAGGAGGTTCCTGCCTCAGGAAGAGCCAGAGGAGGGACTGGGGGATATTCTGGGATATTTTGGGGTGGATTTGGGATGTTTTTGGGGGTGTCACTCACAGTAAAGGAGGCTCCTGCCCCCGGAAGAGCCAGAGGAGGGATTGGGGGATATTTTGGGGTGGATTTGGGATGTTTTTGGGGTGTCACTCACAGTAAAGGCCAGCTCCTGCCCCCGGAAGAGCCAGAGGAGGGGTTTTTGGGATATTTTGGGATGTTTTTGGGGGTGTCACTCACAGTAAAGGCCAGCTCCTGCCCCCGGAAGAGCCAGAGGAGGGATTGGGGGATATTTTGGGGTGAATTTGGGATATTTGGGGGTGTCACTCACAGTAAAGGAGGCTCCTGCCCCCAGAAGAGCCAGAGGAGGGATTGGGGGATATTTTGGGGTGAATTTGGGATATTTGGGGGTGTCACTCACAGTAAAGGAGGCTCCTGCCCCCGGAAGAGCCAGAGGAGGGATTTGGGGATATTTTGGGGTGGATTTGGGATGTTTTTGGGGTGTCACTCACAGTAAAGGCCAGCTCCTGCCCCCAGAAGAGCCAGAGGAGGGATTGGGGAATATTTTGGGATATTTTGGGATATTTTGGGATATTTTGGGATGTTTTTGGGGTGTCACTCACAGTAAAGGAGGCTCCTGCCCCCGGAAGAGCCAGAGGACGGATTTGGGATATTTTGGGGTGGATTTGGGATGTTTTTGGGGGTGTCACTCACAGTAAAGGCCAGCTCCTGCCCCCGGAAGAGCCAGAGGAGGGGTTTTTGGGATATTTTGGGATGTTTTTGGGGGTGTCACTCACAGTAAAGGCCAGCTCCTGCCCCCGGAAGAGCCAGAGGAGGGATTGGGGGATATTTTGGGGTGAATTTGGGATATTTGGGGGTGTCACTCACAGTAAAGGAGGCTCCTGCCCCCAGAAGAGCCAGAGGAGGGATTGGGGGATATTTTGGGGTGGATTTGGGATGTTTTTGGGGTGTCACTCACAGTAAAGGCCAGCTCCTGCCCCCAGAAGAGCCAGAGGAGGGGTTTTGGGGATATTTTGGGATGTTTTTGGGGTGTCACTCACAGTAAAGGCCAGCTCCTGCCCCCGGAAGAGCCAGACCCC